>NC_056734.1:852539875-852579875 GCF_019279795.1 Protopterus annectens
TCGAGGTTTTAAATGTTCGATCGTATGGTCTTGGCCATATGAAAGTTGAGCTATTAAAAGTTCGACCATCTGAAGGGGACCCATACATATGCAATTTCCCCACCGTAGTGCAATATTACAAATAAAACAAAAAGAAGAAAGGCCACCTTGTTTGATCAGATGATTTTTGATAACACAAGCTGTTTTTCCCTTTCAACATTGATAGCATTTTCTAAACGAACATCACTCTCTCTCTATATATATATATATATATATATATATATATATATATATATATATATATGTAAAATGCTGTGTGTATTGAGTATTCTAATGTTCAAATGTTGAACTGTACATGTAGCTGGATATAAAGCTGATTGTGATTGCCTTTCATGGAGTTTGTGCAGTCTAGGGGTTTATATATTTCAGTAAGGACGAATGGGTCAGAGCCTCAACATTGGGTTGTTCGGGCTAAAACCCCATAAAGTACTTTTCAATGTTTCTGTACATTAATTGGTATATTATTGTGTGGTTTATTGACTGTTTTTTCTTTTGCTTGTTTTATGGAGTGTTTGTTTTGTTTTTGTTGGGTGATGCTTTTTTAGTATATTTAGATGGATCAAATGTTTAAAAGTTATGATCATTGTGTAATTGTTTTTTATTAAATTTTTATCTTTGGTGGTTGATCTTTGTAATGTTTCATCTTTTTAAATATATATGTATGGATAAATAGATATAGATATAGATATAGATATAGATATAGATATAGATACAGATATGTGTGTGTGTGTGTGTGTGTGTGTGTGTGTGTGTGTAAGCTCATGTAAGTAATTCATTGTTCATTCCATTAAAATATCTGCTAATATGTTTTATGCAGTACCTGTCATAACTGTTTGTCATATGCTGACAGCGTCTTATGTACATTAAGATATACTGTTTGATGAGTTGAAGGATACACAGCACCAGGTCTAAAGAATTTGTTATATGAAAAATAAATTAATTTGCTAAAACAATGTATTTATGGGAGGTTTATGAAATTTTGCTAGGAAAGCATCTAGGTTTTTAAAGTATGATGCTGAGTACAAAGGACCACTACTGCTTGTGTGGTAAAATTTTGAAGTTGTGTGTATGTCTGAGTGTTCTCTTACTTTATTGTTGCTGTTTTTACACTGGCTGCTATTATACGGTTTAATACTGTCTCTCAGTTTGAGTACCTTGAAGTAAAGGGTACAAGGTGTTGTTTTTTTCTCCTTAGTGTTTTTCCTTTTCTCTGAATTTGCATCATCTCAGAGTACTATATTTAGTGATCAGGGGTTTGGGGGAGATCACATACCTTTTTCTTGTATTTGATGTATCGTGTATAACTTTTTTAGTTTCTCCTCTCTAAATTTTCACCTTAAATCAGTTTAGGTATTCAAGTTACAATAATCTGAGTCCTATCTTTGTAAGGTGTTCTGTATTATTATTATTATTATTATTATTATAGATCCTAGCTTTAGATATGTTGAAAGCTGCCAGATGTATCACATGCTGAGAAGATGTCTGCTGATTTTAAAACTAGAATACTTTTCTTACAATGTGAACTATTTTTTCTTTTTTTACTGTTTTTTTTTTTTTTTTTTTGATTTGGCATATTTTTCGAAATAAATGGTAGGAACATTGTATTATTCAATTGCTGTAATATAATATAAAAATAAATGTGTTTTGATAGTTTGCACTTATTCACATTTATACTTTTCATATTTGCAGTCTCCAATGTGGTTTTATAAGGGACACCAATCCAAATGCAAGGTTGTGTTTATAGGTGTTTGATTTTGTAGAGCAGTTTTTAAATATGTTTATTATATTTACTTTATTAATGGAGAGGTTCATTTTTCATGCTCTCTGGCTGATTTGTTTCCAATTTTCTGTTTAGATCAGTGGCTATTTTTCAATACTTTCTCTGGAAGTTGGTTGACTATCTTGTACTTGTTTTGTTCTTTCTGTTTAAGCATTAGCTCATGCGATATGTTTAGTACTTGGGTAGTTGTATTTTCTGCTTGTGTTTTACTTGCTTTTTATAGAAGGGCTATTCCAAACACTGCTTGTGGTTTGGATCCCAATCCATTGTTGTGGAGAATATCTAATGAGAAGGAATCACTGTACTTAGCTGCTTGTATATTAGTATGAAAAGCAGAAAAGGTTAGAAATGTATGTGAAAGAATGCAAATCTTCACAAGGGAATAAAGAACATAGACATTTTTACAAGTAAAGCATTCAAATGAGATCTAAAAACATATTTTGGGGAGGGGGTGGCCTAGGATGACATGACTACTTTGTTCAGTACTGTGCAAGGCTTCCTCATGCTGGTCACGTATCCAACCACACTAATAACAGGAGACAGGTTAGGAGATTCTTGGATAATGCAGATGCATGGCAGTTTTTTTAATAAAGAAAAGAAGGAAAATACATATTACGTATAAGAAAATGGAATGGGAAACAAACAGGTTCAGAAGAAAGGAACATGTAAGCTATGCTCAGTCTGCAAGACAAAGGTTAGGGAACAGGGTAATATCTTAGACACAAAAATGAGAAACCTCTCTGAAACCCCCCTAATGTCATCAAGTTTGGCAGGTATCAGTGGCGCAGAGGACAGAATAACCAGAGCTAATGTAAATATTGAGAAGCAAGAAGTAATGGCAGCAGAAAATAGCATGATGCAATCAGTGATGGGTCCTTTTGACAGATTTTACAAGTTATCAGGTTGAAACTAAATTGTAGTAGGAGAGTGCCGGTTAGGACGGGAGAAGGAAAAGTATAGGCTAGAGTTGGTGATATACAGGAACTGGAGCTTTCCTCCTATCTTGAACTACAGGTGGCTTTTACCTACAAAATCATGATAATGAGAAACTTGGAGAGTCTTTATAAAAAATTAGGTAAAACATACAAAAAGGAGGTGATAGGACTTACACAACCATCAACAAAATAAATGCCATCAAGATTATGATCCTTCCCTAAATTATGCATGCCATTTGACACATTGCAATGTTATTATATCATCCTTTGGTGGATAAGATTCAGGATTTCCTTGAAGAGTATGCTGACAAAGCTCACAAAAATAAAATTCCTAGCCCCTGCTTTCTGAGGGGGATGATGGTTAATACATCTCCCAATACAGACTGTTAACAGTCAGTATGGCACAGGGGATAAAGCTATATGAAGATTGTATAGGTACAGGACTATGGTAGGATTTATGCCATTGCATAAATAGAGCTTATGGCTGTCACTTTGGGAAAATTGGGGGATAAGGGTCAAGCTACCTGGGGAAATGAGCTGGAAAACACCTATATACAAAACAATCTGGGATCAGAATTCCTAGACATGAGCAGGTAATATGGGAAGAAGTAGATATATACATATGGGGACATGTACGGGAGTTAGGTATACAAGATAGTGGGCATTAAAGGAGAGTTTTATCAGGAATTACAAAGATGCTTCCAGCTTGGTGATTATCAGGTCTCAGCATACAATAGACTGATGGAGGTATATGTCAAATGCAAAAATACTGTACAGGGGGAGAAATACAAAGAGGACCTTGAAACAAGTGGGTTAGTATCCAAAAGGGTTGAGGTAGTTTAATATAGCAATAACCCACAGCTGGGTGTGGATAATGCTGGAGTCACCCACAGTTGGTGTGATTTGGTCACGAGGGCAAAGCTCGACTGACCAAAGCAATGCCAGTCATAGGTAAATCAGCATTACCCACACCCAGGAATGGGTTATTGCTATTATACAATGACATTATGCAAGAAAAAAGTTATTTACTTTTCTTAAATAATGTACTTGTATAATGGTGGTGGGCTGCTCTTCTGCATTTTCCCCGGTGTCCTAGGGCTTTCTTGATGTACTGCATATGGGTCTTACCCTTATGCAGTGCATTAGTGCTGTGCAAAGGAAGCAATGCAGAAAGGAAGATTGCTGTTGTTTGTTTTTAATTAAAAAAAAGTTAAATCAGCAGATACAGGAGAGATGGAACAGAGAATATAAGGATAATCGAGTATGTTTCTCTAGTTTTCCATAATGTACCTGATTATGCTTGTACCTTTCTCCGCCCCATCTGTCTCATTCTTTTGAAGTCTCCAGTTTTTGAAAAAAAAAAAAGTAGAGTTTCTGTAGCATATATTAAAAGAAGAAAGTCCAGGCAACTGGACTTTCTTCCTTTGGTATATTGTTGATTTACTATGGGTGCACTGGTTGGGCTGACCAATCAGTGTGCTCGTTTTTGAATGTTAATGGCCTGTCATTATATAATATATAGTGTTATTAGGCATCACAGAAGAGTAAATAAGAAGAGCTAGGTCAGAGAGGCTTGAAGGCAGCATTAGTAACCATTTAAAAAACTGGACAAAAATATTAACAAACAATACCTAAAATCAATAATTTATAATCAGTGCATAGCTTTGTGATTAACAATCTGACTGTCTAACATCAGCATGATGCATTCCACATGTGATTTAAGCTGCATTTATTTCATCTGAAAGCTGCAAAAAAGACCTAAATTGCGGAAATGTGGTTACAAGAATGATGCCAGTTAGAACTAAATCCAGTAATTTTCATTCCTAATAAGAAAACAAATAAATAAATAAATCATTTTCTGAAGAGTAGTGCAGGGTGTGTAAAATGAAGGGACTGGCAACAGATAACCATACATATCTACTGCAAGGTTTATTTTAGAGAAAAGAAGCAACAAGTGACCAGTGGTTGATATGAATAATTTTATGTTACCACAAAGATGTAGGCTGTCTGTCTCTTCAGATTAGCAGGTACATTTTTTACTTTTTTTTGTTTTGTTGTAGTTTTTCCAAATGTTTTTGCTTTATAAAGTGCATATTCCAAGTCAGGTAAAAGGGCACAGTTGACTTTCATACTTAAAACAAGCAATAACAGATGAACAGCTTTCACCTGAACTAAATGTATGTATATATCTTGATAACTGTAATGAAATGCTGCTCCACAATTGTACTAAGTGGATTGGGCCTGGCATATTGTGCAAAATATATGACTTGCATACATATTTTGTTATTGAAAAAGTATAACTATCTGCAGAGTTGTGGTGGACATCATTTATTTTTGAGATTTTTTTTCTACAGAATATGTTTTCAATGATACAATGAGGTATGATCAACACCTTTGTGACAAACTTAGTTATTAACAGAAATATAATTATGGCCATATGTGAAAAAAATTCTCATAAAAATAATATCACATTTTCTTACTTACTGACAATACCATTTGGGACAGAAGCCATTTCCGAACTTATACAAACCTGGTCATTAAAATGGCATTTCATAATGCTACTAAATGGATAGCTAACATACTAACATAAATATGAATTATTTATTTATCTATTTATACATTTGTTAACTGGGGTAGAACACTGATCATTGAGACAATTTTTTAGGCTTAGTCCAGGAGACAGTGCAAAGTGCAGTAAAGCAAAATAAAAGTGCTAAAGTCACAAAAATTACACTAATGACAAAGAAAACACGCACAAATAAAAATGCAACTGACATATAAATATACAAAGCAAGTATGTATACAAACAGTGATGGCTAAGCAGCAATTAACAGCAACAACAGATACACAGAATACAGAAAAAGTAGACTGGGCATATTACTGTGATAGAAAGTCAGAGACAGGCATTTATTTGTTTATTTTTTATTTACATTTGTTTGTCAGGATAGTCCAAATGGGCAACAGTTTCAATGGAGGCCCAGAGCGAAAAGCTCTAATACAGACCTCATTACTATCATGAAAACACAGGTGATAAAGCAATGTTATAAACTTCAAAATTTACAAAATGTGAATTGTAAAAACTAAGTACAAGTAATTTTGTACAATAAGAGGTTGTAAAAAGTCTATACATCACAGGCAATATTTAGGATCTTGTATGTATAATGAAACACTTTCTAGGTAGTGTATAGAATTCCATAGCATGCAGAGCAGAGTAAATTTCTGTGCAATAATTGATTTTACAAGATGAAATTGTGCAGTTTAAATGGGAGGTATATGTGGTGTAGTGATAGGGTGGTATAGAAAAGGAGTTTAGGAGTACAGTAAAGGAAATATATGCAAAAAAATTGAGATAGAAAGCAAGTAAAGAAAAAGACAGGAGTAAAGTGTGCTATAGGAATGTGATGTCAGGTAACAGGATGGTTAGATATAACACAGGAAGATAAGAATTAATAGGTGTGCAGATGAAGAGGTAACGAAGGCAGAGTGAGATTGTTATTAAGCAGATAGAGTTGTGGGGGATGAAGAGCAAGTGGAGTAATGTGGGAGGAAGATGTAGGGGGACAAGAAAGAGGGGTTGTAGGGAAGAGAAAGAGAGGATGTAGGAGTTAGAGAAAGAGGGGATGGTAGGAATAGAAAGAGAGGATGTAGGATGAAGAGAAAGAGAGGATGTAGGGGAGAGAAAAGGGGATGTAGGAGGAAAAGAAAGGGGTTGTAGGGAAGAGAAAAAGAGGATTTAGGGAAGAAGAAGAGAGGATGTAGGAGGAGGAAAAAGAGAGGATGTAGGAAAGAGAAAGAGGGGATGTAGGAAAGAAAAAGAGGGGATGTAGGAGGAAGAGAAAGGTGAAGATACTGGTAAGAGGGAAGTATAGATTTTGATATTATTGTGTGTGTCAGTATGGAGCTAAGGACCAGGTGCAAATGCTTATGTTTTTGAGATTTATGTTCACCTGTATTTTAAAGTGACATAGGATTTCTATCTGTCTGATAGATGGTGGCAGTGCATTCTATAGTTTTGTTACTTGGCTTAAGTATATGTTACTTCTGGCCATATTTTGTGATTTACAAACAGTTAAAAGGTATTTGTGTTTTGAGTAAAGTAGTCACTTTGCACAATACCACTGGAGAATCTCGGCTAGAGAAAGATATTTGTTACACAGATGTAAGCTATTATGGATTCATAGAATTTGAGAGAAAGTTGGTGAGATAGTTCTAGCCAGTCAACAGTTATGTGAATTGTATGATGTACTGGTGGCAAATTTAGCAATTCTATTGTAGCATTGCTCAAGTTCGGATAGCTGAGAGCTTTGTAAGTTTGGGAATATGAGTGCTGCATAATGGAGGCTTCTGAGTAAGTAAGCCGAGGCTTGAATTTTCTGGCCTACTCACTTGATAAAAGTTTTTTTTGCTGTACAGCAGATATAGTTTTTGATGTGATTTTTTTAATGGTTGGCTCAAAGTGGATGTGATTTTTTTTAATGGTGTACTCAAAGTGGATGTTGCTTTTTGGGTAATTAGCAATAGTTACACCTAGCAATTTTGTATTGGTGACTAAGTCAATATTGGTGACACTTGGATATAAACAGGATGAGTTTTGCCTTTTGTGGGTCAAATAACCGTTGTAAGTTGCTGATTCTATTCAGGAGAGTGACTTCTGAATTTTAAGTTGCATTTCATGTATGGTAGGAGTGAAGCAGATCAGAGCTGAGTCATCTCATATTGTACTAAAGAAGTATGTTTAATGGCAGTTGAGAGGTTATTTTTGACTGTGTTAAAAAGAAGTAGACCTAGTATGGACCTCTGGAGCATATCCATAATGAGAAGTAAGGAAATGGAGTAGCTGTTGTGATACTTTACTGAATGGTATCTGCTAGAGAGGTAGCTTTGAAACCATCTGACAGGAGATTTGGATAGACTCAGTAAAGAGAATCTTTGTAGTGGTTTGTAATGGGGTACTGTGTCAAATGGTTTTGAAAGACCAAGGAACAGTGTATCGACAAGATTTCCTTCATGTCTGTGATGGTTAACTGGAGAATAGAGCTGTGTTTGTGCCGTGATTTGGGTGTTGTAGAACATTGTTTTTGAAAAAGTACAATATATGTGTGTGTGTGTATATATATGTGTGTGTGTGTGTGTGTGTGTGTGTGTGTGTGTATGTATGTATATATATATATATATATATATATATATCGATAGATAGACAGATATAGTAGGTTATAGTCTTAGAGGTGCCACTGAAGTTTGAGGGCATAAAGGATAGCTATAGGTTCACAGGCGTGTCCTAGACTAATGGCCATAAGGACTTTTATAAGCTTAGCCATGTATCCCAAATCTCTCACAAGTTCTGGTACTCTTGGTAAGTGCTTTCAAGGGATTGAGAGATGAAACATTTACAAGCAGGGTCCTGGGAGATGAACTACTTATAGGCTGACTGTGTCCTTTAGAGACATAGGTGCCAAACTATGGTTGTATTTCCTGCTCCCCAGCAAATTGTGCAAGTTACACTTTAATTGGGTTAGGGAGGAACTCTGCTTCACATGGACGGAGAAACTACTCCAGAGAAGGGGTAGTCTCTGAGATACATACCTGTATCTCCAGCAGGTCCTGTTTATATTACAGACAAAGCTTAAGCCTTTAGAATAGGTAATTCTGGTGCTGTTGGTTTTGCAGATATGCAAGAGGTCCATCAGGATGGGGTATGACAATGATTTGTATGCCAGTTGTAGACTTCTCTTCAACAGCCTACAGGAGACAGAATACAGCATTAGGGCCTTGAGTTGGTTGGCATAGGGCATGGTACTTACACTCTGTATTCTTTTAGTGAGGAACCTATGTTCCTGGTAAGGTACATAACAAAGGGGGCATTGTACACAATTATAGGTCTAGTAAATGCCAAATACAATAAAACAATGACCTCCTTGGACCTTGATGTTACACCTTTGTTTATTATCAGCACAACATAGCATGGTTTCCTCACTGCTGTAGAGACATGATGCTCGAAGGCTAGATTATTGTGTATGTGTGTCCCTAAGTCCCTGATTGCTGGGTCAGCTCATAGCAATGTGTTGTCAGTATGATAGTTACCAGAGGTGCATGACTTCCTGAAGGATACTATTACACATTTCTTGGCATTTAGCTTTAGTTCATGGCTCTGGCACCTGTTATTTGTCTGTGTCAGCCCTTCTTGCAGAACATTTGTGTTAGTGGAGGTTTCTATGACTGCTCCTAATTTGCAATCATCTGTAAATTTAGGCAGACAGAGGACATTGATGTTGGCTTTGACTTCAGAGAAGTAAATGCCAAAAATGGAGTGGTCCCAGGACTGATCCCTGAGCAACTCTGCTTATGACTGGCCTTTTTGTAGAGATGGACTCCCCATTTCTAACTTCCTGGCCATCCACTGGGTGACATAAGGTTTATACCCTAACCTTTTGAGTTTGTGAACAATGCCCGAGTGGGGTATTGAGTCAAATGACTTGGCCAGGTCAAGGTAGGCAGTGTGAACTGTTTTGCCCTTATCCATTGCTTTGATAACCTTCTCAAAGATGTTCATCAGGATGAATAGGCATGATCTGCCCTTGATAAAACAAACTGAGTTTGTTGAATGTCTGCAGGTTTCCTATGTCATTTTTGATCATTTCCATGATAATTCTTTCCATGGCTTTGAATATAAGACTATCGAGACTTATGGGTCTGTAGTTTCCAGAGTCTGTAGGTGGCCCACCTTTGTGCAGAGGGATGACTGTTGCTGTTCCCCATTCATGAGGCAAGAAGCTTGTTTAGAGGCTACAGTTAAATAGCAATAACAGAGGGTCTAATAGGCCACATTTCATGCAATTTAGAAGGCATCCTGGGATATTCTGGGCCATCTGATGCAGTGTGCTTGGCCTTAGAGGCAGACAGAGAGAGAGAGAGAGCATTAAGGATATGTTCCCTAGTGATAGTAAGGGGTGTTGTATTTGATGGCATTTCCTGATGTAGCCTTAAAGGGGGAAAGAGGGGGAAAGTTGGAGCTGAATTTGTCTGCCACTAGATTTGCTGTATTTTTTGGCTCAGTATAAATGTGTATTGCCTTCGACATTGCAGACATGGCTAAATAATGCCTTGTGGTTCTCCTTGCCTAGGAGACCATATTTATCTTAGATTTGGCTTTGTTACCCTTTATTTGCCCTCTGAATTGTTTGTTTAGTTTGATGAGAGTGCTTTTATCCTGCTGGGTGCTACATCTACTAATTTTTGCTGGGATTCTCTTTCATTTGTTATATAGCCTATTGATGTTGTGATTTCACCAGCATGGCTTGTTTTTTGGGTTAGGTCTGTACTTCTTCCTGGTGGGTATAGATGCATCTATGCAGCTATTAACATGCTTGTATAGGGTTTCTGTGAACAGTTCCATATAGGCAGCATTGCTCTCAGGGTTTATCAGGGCTTGAAATTTAGCCAAGTTATCCCTTAATAGTTGGAAGCTGGCCTTAGAGTGGTTCTTGAACATTCCAGGATTAGTTGAGTTTCCAGATTTTATTTTTTACTTTAAAGGAGACCATCTTGTTGTCTGTATTTATCAGAAAAGACATTACACTATGAGATGTACAGCACTCTCCCATATTAGTGAGGATTAGATACAGTATATTTGCACTGCTGGTCAGTGTATTGGCAATCTGGTTCAGGGAGTTTGCATTTACAAAATCCAGGAATCTTTGTGCCTGCACGTTTGACATTGTATATGATTCCCAGTTAATAGTGGCATAATTAAAGTTGCCCATGAATATGGTCTTGGGCTGGATGGTGGGTATTTCCAATAAGGGTATAGACATCTAGTTAGTGGTGCACTGGTCAGATGTAGGATTGTTTCCAGATAAGAAGAACATAGCATTTTTGTAAGGACCTATTTATAAGGACTGAGATTGGATATGCTACAGCAAAAGCACCACATTTTATGTATTGAACATGGAGGTTGTTTGCTGCTAGGGTAGTTGGTTTTAGGTTAAGAGGTATTTTTCACTGTAGAGATGGCAACTGTTTAAGGGAGAAACAGCTACTTTGATCTTGTTGTAGAGGGACACTTTGAGAAACACCATTAAAAGAACTGCTGATCAGAGATGTGGCTGCTTGAATAAAATGGAATTGAATTGGTAGGATTAATAGGAAGTTACTAGGCTACTGGCCGTGAGACCCTTACAAGCCTAGCCAAAAATTTAGCCCATGTTCCAACAAGTCAGCATCCTATGCCACTGTCCAGCATGGACACATGTGGAATCCCAGGGGTGTATTTTATGTTCCCCATCCAGTTATCCAGGTTGTGCTTAAAAAGATTTAATTAGCTACTCTGCTTTACATGGAGAAGGAGTCTATTCCACAAAAGGGGCAGTCTCTGGGACACAAACCTGTCCTGCCAACAAGTCGTATTGATAGCTATTATTTTGTCTGAAAGCATTAATGATGGACTTGGTTGGCATACTTTGCCAGGCTTCACAAGTTTATTTATAGTTGAAAACAATGTTTTGGGTTTTGCTGTTGTGAATCATGTAGAGTAAGGCAGTTGTTTGTCAAGTAAGAGTTTATTATGGATTTTCTTACATTTCATAGCTGTCTGCAATGTTGGTAGTTTTGCGGAGCTTTGGTGGTAATCCATGCCTTCCATGCTTTATCTCTTTTTCTTTTGACTCATGTGTTTATTGTGTGAGTCTGGGTTGCTTTCACACATTTTTTTTCTTATTGGATTGCTTAGTGAGATTGTTTAGGAAAACTGTATTAAATTCTTGGAGGGCTACATTTTGGGGTTGATGTTATAAGAAACTCCAATTCACTATTTTTAGGGTCTTGATGAAAATGTGTTTGCTGAAGTTAGATGAGTTGTAAACATACTTGTATTGATGGATTTTTGGGGCTTTTGTTTGGAGTCTAATTGCAAAGGTGGGGTGGTGATCACTAAGTTTATCTGGTAATTTATCAAATTTAGTAATGATGTTTTGGTGAGAGGTTAGGATCTAGTGAAGTGTGGAGTATTAGAGGGTTTGTTAAGTCTGGATGGTGAGTTAATACACTGAGTAAAGTTGAAGAGGTTGATGAGGGAGGTGAGCAGTGCCAATTAATGTTAAGGTCACCTAGGATAAGGGTTTTGTGTGGGTTGTGTTTAGGTTCCAAGGTAGCATGTTCACAGTAGTGCTTGCATTGTTACAATGAGGAATGCACAGGGCAATGGTGTAGAGACTTTTGTGGGTATTTATGATATTAGTATTTCTGCTGTACTGAATGAATTATATAAGGGGAATGTGATAGTTGAGGGCTTTTGGGGTACAGAATAGTGACTACTCCTGCCTTTTTAATTTTTCTGTCTGCTCTGAGGATGCTATGTCCAGAATGTAGATATGTATTGTTGAGTACTCGGAAACCTGGGGAGTGGAGAATAATCCAGTAAATGGATATCTTTGATATTGCAGCAAATAATTCTGAGGTTAATGTTGAAAACTTTGAGCACTTTATTATTTGGAGTATGAAGTTTATTAAGTTGTGTTTTAAGCTTATGTGAATAGTTTATATTGTGTTAAGATGGGCTGGTCCTGGGTTGGGATGTAATTGACACATTTTTATTTTCCAGGGAATGAGATGCGTGGCTGTTGGAGTATATTATTTTTGTTTTATGCCTACATTTAAATTGCAGTTTTGGTAATAGTGAGCTAACATTATATTGATGGATAAAAGTGAGGTTGAGCATGTTTCTAGATACAGGGAATGCATTGTGGGTGTTTGGAATTGTATTGAAGGATGTGCTTGAGGAATACGATGTTTCCCTTGGAAATTGTTGGAGGTAGGAGGTTAGTTGAGCAGTATTAGAAAAACAGTTTGGATACTAGAACAGAGCATGGTAGTAGAGAGTAATAGTGAAATAGTGGTATTGAATTATGTTTGTAATATACTAACTATGAGTTAAACAGAGAGAAGTTGTGAGTAGCAAAGGGATGACCAATGAGTAAGTTGTTAGACTGTGACATATAATTATGTAGGCTGGAAAGAGTAGTGTGGGAGGTCAATGACAGACGAAAGTGCTGAGGAAATTGAGAGGTGCTCACAGGAGTTGAGTCCATGTTAAAAGTTTTATTGTTGTTAAAGCTTGATGTAAGAAAGTGATATACCGTCTATTTTTTTCTATGTACTATTGCATTTTATGAGATGTTATTTTATGTATTATTGCATCAATGTGATTTTTATGTGATATTAATGTGATTCTTACAAAAACATTATGTATCTAACTGGAGCTTTTCTCCCCGGGCCTCCACTGAAAATGGACCTGTGTCCAGTCAGTCTTTCCCAGTAAACAAATGTAAAATAAATAAATAAATATATTAAAAATGATGCATTAACAAGGTACTTAGTGGGTAAATGTAGTGTGCTATAAAATTAATGATGTGGGGTGGATTTCAGGGTATAGCCAATCTACTTTGACTTATTCTGTTTACTCAAGACTACTCAACCCCCTTTTTTTCTACCTTCTCCTATACTTCTCTAACTCTCATATTTTTCAACTCCCTTGTTGTAAATATGTACATATAGACTGTATTAGGTCTAGATTATTGTTTCATTTCAGAATGGCTCCTATAGTAACACTTAGTTATGTTTATTATTTAATGAAACAAACAAACCAGAAGCAGTTTGGAAAATGAAGGAGCGAACACAAATCCTTAACGCTTTCGTCCAAGTTTATTCTTCATGAACTTCTTCAGAAAATGTTTAACCTCCCAAAACACACCCCTTAAATATACATAAATCATCACATGACTTTAAATTTCACATCTTTGTTAAAGGCATAAAAGCATACCATAAAAATGTCACCATAAAAGTAATAATAGTGATAGTAATGATAAATGGACACATACTTTAAAACAGTGTGTATATATGTAGTACAATACAATTATATTAACATAAAGACATATACTGCCTAAATATTATTCTAATTAAAATTGTTGTAATTATTTCAGTGCTAAAAAGCACGTAATATTGATACATTCATATATATATATATATATATATATATATATATATATATATATATATATAAAATCTTATTATACACTAATTTCTATATATTATTTTATATATTATTTGATAAGCATGAAACATTTTTCTTGTTTTCCTTTCCAACTAATCCAGTAACTTTTGGGGCCAGTTAATTACCCAAAAACTGTAACTTGGAACAGGAAGAGCAAATCATTTTATAGCTTGGACTTTGTTCCTAGATGTCAGAGCTGTTTTAGCATTAATTTTAATGTTCTACAATGTTCTTTACTGAGTTTTGTTTGCATATATTTGTGTTTTATTGTTGATCCTTTATCAATTCCTTAATATTTATGCACTCCCTCCTGCTCAAGTTCCTTTATATTACATTCCTGTCCCAGACCAATATTTTCTTGGTGCTGCAGCTTTCTTGCTTTAAATGTTGCTTTTGCACATTTATCAAGACCAAATGATAGTCTTAAATCATCTGATAAAGTTTTGACCACTTCCAGTTGTGCTTTCAGCTCCTTGTCTGATGAGTTATACACTTTTAAATCATCCACAAAGAGAAGATGAAAAGACTTTACACTTTGTTGTTGTCTGGGAGCCAAATTGTAACCATCACCTAATCTGTTAAGTAGACAGCTTAATGGGTTAAGGGCAAGACAAAATAGCACTGGTGACAAAAAGTCACCCTGGAATATCCCATTTTGACTTTTATCCCTGGGATAATAATTCATCCTTTATCATGGCTTAGCTTCATAGTGGTTTATCATTGTTTTATGGTCACTGTAATGTAAAATTGATCAGTATAGGGTGTATCTTATACATCAGTAAACATTACTTTATCCATGAATTCAGGATACTGTCAAATGCTGTTTTCTACTCTGTCCATGCCATACTTAGATTCTTCTCATTTTTACAATTCTCCATTATGATTTTATTTAACCACAAATGATCTTTTGTTCCGTATCACTTTCTTTTGTTAACTTTTTGTTTAATTGCCATGATTGAGTTTTCTTCTAAATGACTATATACTCTGTCAACATCAATTCCAGTATATAGTTTATACATCTTTGGAAGGCAAGATATTGGTCTATAGTTTTGAGGATAGCTTCCAGGGTCACTCTTAAGGAAGAGTATAATTTTTCCTATTGTTAGCCAGGTTGGTGTCTGTTTGGGGTGCATATATCAGTAGTTCTTACTCAGGGCTAAATCTTCACGTAATAATCTTAAAACTTTTAGTCAGAAAATAGGTACTGTATCTAGGCCTGGGGTTTTCCATTTAGGAACATTTCTTAATTTAATTTCAGTTTATCAGACTGTATCTTCATCCCACTTCATATCCTGTATATTTGAACTTCCTACTGTTTCTTTTACTTCTTCTATCCAATAAACATCTTTCTTATGTTCCACAGGGTCTTCACAGGTATTTCTCCAAAATGTGTCTATTTCTTCCTCTGTTTTGGTGGTGTTTCTATTACTTTTGCTTTGTTTCCCAGTTCTCTATATAACTTTTTTGGATAATCAATGAATGGTTTGTTTTGTACTTTTCATTTATATTTATTTTTATCTGCATATCTTCTAAGTTTTTCTGCCTGAGGTGATATATTTAGTTTATTATTTGCAATAATATATGATGGATCCTGGTCTGTTCCCATACTATGCATTATTTTTATCATTTTTTCTAAGTATTTTTTTATCTCTTCCCTCCTATTTACTCTTCTGAGTAACATTTCTTGGTTTAATTACTTTATAGTTTTCTCTGTTCAATACTTCCATGATGACATTTGATTTCTTGCCTTCCTTTCCCTTATTGCCCTGTATTTTTTGGTAAGACTTACCTGTTATTAATTTAACTGCACAGTAATATATTCTATTTACTTCTGTTATATCACATAAATTTCTATTAATAATCGTGATTACTGTGTTGATTTGTTTTATCACATGTCTAACATTTCGGGTCTTACTGACTTTTTGTAATTTTTTTCTTTCTTTGATCTTAATATGTTTATCCATCTCTATTAAATGAAACAATTCTTCCCTTAGATCTTTTTCTTCTAAATGAGGGCACATTCTTTATTCTCTGCTTCCTGTGGGCATTCTACAGGTTAAAATCGTATACATAAAAATCGCTCCAAAAAACCTAATTCCTAAAAAATAACTCAACATTCAATGCATGTAATGAGATGTTAAAAGATATTAAAATCATAAAATCAATCTCATTAAATATAATTATTAAAACATCACATGACACAGCCACCCAATGAACATTTAAATATGAACTAATTAAATAATTACAATCAGTAAAATTCTGATATCAAGCTTTCTCATAAATACTCAATGAATATAAGTATATTAATATGGAAAGGAAACAGATCATTCTATTCATTTCAATAACTTTTGTTGAAATCTTAAAATAGTTTTTATGCTCACAGCAGCATTAAGATCAGGTTAAACATCTGCTTGCAAACAAACTATCCATTCATATTCTTTCACCTCTAATAAATTCTCCACATCACCCCCCCCACCCGGTAAACTCTTATAGGTGCATTCAATTAAAGAGTATATAAAATGTGTGTCATACATCATTTCCCTGAAGGAGCTTGAATGGGAGGAAACATGTGTGTTAAATATAAAGTTCACATAAATAGCTTTATTTGCTGATGTGTTGTAAATTTAAAATGTGAAAAGGATGCTTAAAGTGCAAACCCATAGTGAAGTGGGCAGGGGTATTATTGTGCCATTCACCCCTACCTCTGTCTCATTACCTAGTCAATAATTATAGTTAGCAGGGTTCCATGGGTTTATTTTTTATTTCAAAGGAGACAGCTATATAGTTTGAACTTACCAAAAAAGACATTACACTGGTGGGCAGGTAGCATTCTCCTACTTTAGTCATGAATAGATCCATTTTGTTTGAACCCCCAGTGGGCATATGGAGTATCTGGTTCTGCAAGTTTGTACTGACAATGTTCAGGAGTCTCTGGGTATACAAGTCTGAGGTTATGTAGGATTCCTAGTTTATAGATGGGGTAGTTAAAATAATCCATGAATATGTCATTGGGTTGAATGGTGAGTGTCTCCAGTAAGTTTAAGTGTGTGTTATGGATTTTCTGGGTCATAGAGAGGGGCCTCTAGCTTGTAATGATATAGTATTGGATTTTGTCTATAGTAATTTGGATATGGAGAAACTCAAGCACATCATTCTGTTTGACCAGCCTTGATGTGTGTTTGTTTTTGATGACAGCTCCATCTTTAGACCCTGCTTGTGCAGTAGATGATTTGGATGGGTTGAAGCTATTTTAGTCCTGCCACTAGCAGTTATTTCAGCGAGCTTTTACCTTTATTCCATTCAGGCATATCGATTATGTGAATACAGTTTTAGAATTAAAACTGTTTTAAGAAAGATCAGCTTAGCAATGGTTTGTTCCAGTAGTGATGAAGTGCATCATACTGGAAGTCGCTTAACTAGGAAATCTGTATAAAATCCTCAATTTCATCCTAATTTGGTTTTATTTGAAAATATGTTTATTAAGGAGATCAGGAGTGCCACGTTTGAGATTCCAAGTATAAAATTCTACAATCTATCCCACCAAATATTTCAGGCAATAAGAGAATTATCTCACAACAAAGACGTACAGATTATGAAGCCTGATAAGGGAGGAGGCATTCTGTTGATAAACACAATAAACTATACTGGAAGAATGTTTTCCATGATAATGAATGATGAAGTGTATGGGGTGAGTTCTCTCAACGAAACAAATCAGTCCTATCTATTGATCAATATAACTATCTAAGATCTACTTCATGAAGGACAAATTGTCCCCTCCAGGAATTTCAGCTTCTTAGAATCCAAAAACATTGTATACCTGTCATCTTCTGTATACCAAACATCCATAAATATGTGACCAATTCACTTATGAGACAGATTATTTTTGTTAATGGATCTATAATGGAACCCTTGACTATGTTTGTCGACCATAAATTGAAATCATTCCTGGGTAGGTTTCAAGGTGATGTTAAGGATTCATGAGAGCTTCTGACTATGTTTTGTTTTTTAACATTTGATTTAGAGGATATTCTGGTCACTGGTGGCATCAAGGATTTATTCACTGTAATTCTCCAGGATATTGGCTTGGGTTAGTTTAGAGATTTCCTCACAAATAATACTTCAAATGGTTGTTTATTCATGGACCTGTTTCTATACAGCAATATTTTTACATCCTAATGGGGAATTTTTCAAACAGCTTTTTGGGATACTATGGGGGCATCATGTGTTCCCGTATTTGCTGATAGGATCATAGGATGTTAAGAAACGAAAGAAGGCACCACCAACCAGGAATGAACATGAACCAATAAAGGATCCAAAAACAGTTTATTCCACAAACGCTAGTACAGTTCCAACACGTTTTCGTCATCAACTTCCTCAGTGAATGAAAAGCAACCACTGAACAACCCTGCCAAATGGATTTCCTGATTCTCCTTTATGCACTCTGATTGGTAGAGAAGTCCAAGCAAGTTTGTCAGCAGTAGCAACAAGTTGTTCAAGCTAAAGCACTGAGGGGGAAGCATGCTTATGACAGTTCAGAAGAGCACTGGCAGGGTTGTTCAGTGGTTGCTATTCATTCACTGAGGAAGTTGATGACGAAAATGTGTTGGAACTGTACTAGCATTTGTGGAATAAACTGTTTTTGGATCCTTTATTGGTTCGTGTTCATTCCTGGTTGGTGGTGCCTTCTTTCGTTTCTTGGTTGTTTTTGCACCATTGGTCCCTGCTTTTGGTTATCATAGGATGTTACTAGACTAATGGCCCTAGGGCTGTTACAAGCATAGCCACATTCTTACCTTTATTTCAGTGATCAGCACCTATTCCCCTGTCCAAGAGGGACACAGGTGGAACCCCTGGGGTGAATTTACAGTCACCCATCCAACTGTCCGAATTGCCTTTGAAGAGGGCGAAAGAGGTACTCTGTTTAACATGAAGTGAGAGTCTGTTCCAAAGGTGTGGTAACCTCTGGAAAACAAATCTGTCTCTCTGGCAGGTTTTATTAATGTCACATACCAGGTTAAAGTCTTTACAGTGAGTAACTCATGCACCATTTGATTTATGGGTATGCAGCATTTCCAATAAAGTAAGGTTAGAGATTGTCTTGTATGCAAGGCAGAGTTCACCTCTGAGTAGTCTGTATGAAACAGAATAAAGTGACAGTGATTTCAGATGATTCCATAAGATGGATGCTGAAGACCTTGAATTTTCCTTGTGTGGGACCTTTGCAGTTTCTCCAGTTGCTGCAGGTGCTTGGAAAGGTACATACCAAAAGGGGTGTTGTACTCAATTATTGGCCTGATGAGGGAAGAGTACAGGGAGGTTATAACTTCTTTTTTTCTGGAGGCAAGGCCCTTAATTATGAGATGAGTAATATAGAATGCCCTTCTTACCACTATGGAGACATGGTGATCAAAGGTAAGGTCGCTGTCAACCTGTGTGCCCAGGTCTTTCACCACTGAGTGTGTACCTAAGGTATTTCTATTGATGTGGCAGCTAGCAGGAACATTGCTTTTACCAAAAGGAATGATAATGCATTTTTTTGCATTGAGTTTAAGGCCATGACTTTTACACCAATCATTTATTTGTGTAAGACCCTCTTGTAGGATGTTGACATCATTTGGAGTTTCTGTGACCACTCCCAGTTTGCAGTCATCAGCAAACTTTGTCAGCCACATTCTTTTAGTTTTTTCTTGTACTTCAGAGAAATAGATTCCAAACAGTAGAGGCCTCAGGTCTGATCCCTTTGGAGCACCACTCATAACACGTCTGCTGTTGGAGGTGGTTTCCCCTATTTTGACTATATGCGTCCTATGAGTGAGCCAGTTACGGACCCATCTAATGATATAAGGGTTGATGCCTAGTTGGGTGTGTTTGTCAATGATACCTGAGTGGGGGATAGTGTCATATGCCTTGGCTAAGTCCAGGTAGGCTGTATGCACAGGTTTCCCTTTGTCCAGGGCCTTGGTGACTGTCTTGAAGAAGTCCACCAGGTTTAACAGGCATGATCTCCCTTTGACAAATTCAAACTGAGTAGGATCAAGTGTTTGGAGATTATCTATATATTTATTTATAATGTCCATGATGATTCGTTCCATGGCCTTGCAGATAAAGCTAGTCAAGCTAATAGGTCTGTAGTTCCCAGAGTCAGTAAAAGCACCACCATTGTGCATGGAAATAACGCTGGCTGTTTCCAGTCAGCTGGTACAAAGCCAGTGCTTAGACTATGATTGAAAAGAGTACCCAATGGTATTGCTAATTCATGCTATAGCTCATGTAGGATGTAGCCTGGGATGTTATTATGTCCTATAGATGCTGTGTTTTTGGCCTTAGAGAGTGCATTAACGACATGCTCTTTAGAGATACAAGGTAGAGGACAGGTGGTAGGGATGACATTGGGTACTTGTGGCAGGGAAAGGACAGTGATGTTTTCACAGAACTTGGCGGCCAACAGGTTAGCTATGTCCACAGGCTCAGTATATGTGGTATCACTAACTTCCAGTTTGGCACAAATCTGGGAATTTCCTTTTATGCTACAGATGTAATGATAGAATACATCTTGGTTGGCCTTTGTTAAGGAAGCTAATTTGGACTCATAGTTTGCTTTGGAGGACTTCACAAGAAGTTTTATTTGCTTGTTTAAGCTGAGGAAGGAGTGTTTCCAGTTTAGGAGGGCTCACTCCCTCTTACTATTAGACAGCAATTTCTTCCTCTTATTGTAAAGCCTGTTAATGGCAGTTGTCCACCAAGCAGGTTTGTCCTTCCTTGAGGAGCTTGTTTTGGTTCTATGAGGTACAGCCGAGTCAGTGCAGGTATACAGGTGTTCATATAAAGCATTGGTGTACAGCTCAAAATAGTTGCTAGTTCCATCTGAGGGAGAAGTGCAGTAAAGCTATTTATACCATCCAATAAAAGGTTATAATCTGCTTTGGAGAAGTTTTTTAGTTTAATGTTGCTGGGGTGGGGGGGGTCAGGTGTGATAGTTACTTCGAATGAGAATGATTTATGGTCAGATCTCACCTCAAAGTGGAGGTGCTACAGTGGTGTGCCATATTGATATGCACCAGATCCAGGATGTTAACACTCCTTGTGGTGGTGTCAACCAGCTGGTACAGGGAATTGGAGTTAATGAAGTTGAGAAACCTTTGGGCAAATGACTTTAAACAGGAATAATTTACCTAGTCAATGGATGGGTAGTTAAAGACGCCCAAAACCATGGTGATCGGATGTATCTTGATAGAGTCAAGTAGATCCAAATAGGCAGAGTGGGTGTCCTGATTCATTGAGGGGCTCCTGTAGCTGGCAGTGACTTGAATAAGTGTCCTACCAACAGTTAATTGCACCTGAAGTGTCGCCAGTGAATCGTACTATTTAATCAATCTGAAATTATATTTATCTTTAATGAATATTGACACACCACCTCCTTTAGTTTTCATGCCTTCAGTTTGAGGTCTAAATGTGTGGAAGGAGGTGTAACCAGGTATGGCTGGGATGCTCTTGACAGCCTTGAACCAGGTCTCCATGACTACAAAAATGTCTGCATCTTCTAAGGTGAAGACATCTTCCAGTGAGTGCAGTTTCATGTTGAGATTCCCGGCATTTAGCAGCATAACCTTGAGGTTGTTTTCAGATGAAGTTTTTACATTGGGAATTTTGTCCTTGAGACACTGCATAAAAAGGCACTGTGGGGGTGGCAAGAGTCTTATCCAGTAGCCGAAATCCCAGGGATGACAGATGAAGACCATCTCTGGCAAAGCATTGACATGTGTCGATCATGTCATCCCAGTCTGACAGATAGTGGATCCCTTTAGAATGACAACTGAAGCTAAGTCAATTATTGAAGTCAATAATTTTCTGTTTGTATTGAGGCATCATCCTAGATGAAGGTAAAATGCTGCTTAAGGCTAGGGACATATCTGCCTGAGACACATAGTCCAAGAACTCAGTCATGTCTCTCTTCATATAGTCCAGAGAGGTACATCTCAAATCATTCACACCAAGAAGGCCTATGACAGAGTCAGAACAGTCCCTGTTGTTGAGAGACTTGAGTGCATGTGTGATATGGTGTATCCTGACACCTGACAGACAGCTGACTGTGACCTTTTCTTTATCCAGTCTGGTGAGAGGGTCATCAGTGTGCCTCATGATGGAATCAGCTATGACCAATATGTTTGATTTTGTGTTTTGCCTTAAAGGTTTGACCAGTGAGACACTGGTGCATGAGCTATTATGTGTAATGAGTTCTACAGAGGCAGTATTATCTGTAGCATGCTTTTGTTTGCGTTTGGGAGGCCACTAATGTTTAGGTATGTTTCTGGTGAGGACCTCTGCATATGTAGGTATATATGATGTGGTTTGGGTGGAGTAGGTGAGGTGTACATGCTGGCAACCTGCTTATTGTCATATGTACTGACTAGTGTGTGAGAGATCTTGGATTCAAAGTTCTTAATATCGTTGCATCACTCACACATTGTGTTTGTGTGGACTATGAGTAAAGGGTTGTCGGTGAACATAAGGCAGTTGTTGCACTGCCTCAGGATGCCCATGTTGACCAGGCCCGGCTGGAGAAAATGTGGGAAATTGTTTATGCATAGTGACAGGTAAATTTATAGGATCAGGAAAAGAGGTCACACTTAGGAGTGGCTAGTGGGTGAGAGGTGTGTTGGTACCTCTGAGGCTACTCTTAGTGTTCCATCTGACAGTAGAGCAGGGCTGCAAGAAACCTCTGGATGACCACAAGCAAAGTGTTGAGGAAAATTTTAACAAACAAAACATTTGCATCTATAACCACCAATGGTAACCACCACTACACAATAGTACATGATAGAGTGCTACCTGCAAACAAGTGCAAATGTGAGGCTTAAATAAAAGAAGAAAAATACCCTTTTAACTCAAACTAGCCAATAAGAATGCTATGTCTGAGCTCTAGTCCAATCACCCTCGATTAGATGGGACCCAGACAGCACTCTCCTCACACAATGGTGCAGAAGGGCCTTCACCAACAAAGGTAGCTTGAAATTGATGCTCAGAAGTTACAAAACAGACCCAGAAATAACAAACTTGGGACTGGGCAGTGCTACAG
The DNA here is from genome assembly GCF_019279795.1 of Protopterus annectens. NCBI lineage: Eukaryota > Metazoa > Chordata > Ceratodontiformes > Protopteridae > Protopterus > Protopterus annectens. Next base: position 852,562,750 of record NC_056734.1, read on the forward strand.
CTGAACTAGTACACTGTATAGTAAAATTTGACAAAAAATAGTTCAGACTATTCAAACAGACAGTGGAATGCAAATTAAAAGTGCAATATTAGAGCAAAAACAGACACTTATAGTTAGTTGGAAGCTACGTATGCCTCAGATATTTTAGTATCTCAGTGAAGAGCTGGTTTTATTGCTCAACTGATACCAAACAGTCTATATTCAGCAAGTCTGAATCTAACCTATGCTGTAAAATGCAAAAGTACTAGAAATTCAAAGTGCATAAAATCACAGTCACAACAGCAGGAAGCAGTTTAAATAATGTAGCAATTCACCAGCAATTCCCATTATAGAAGGGTGTAGGCCACATTCTCCTGCCACAAGAGTTTAGATCACAGCCCTCCTAATGTGAAACAACTGGTTTTGGTGGACAAGTGCTTAAGCCAGAACTAAAACACTTCAGAGTAAGACACAATGGGCCTTCAACCAACAATTTTCAGCCAGAAGGGTGTAGACTACCCTCTCCTGCCACAAGAGTTTAGGCCACAAATCCTCCTGATGTAAAGTAACTGGTTTGGAATCTGGTCTTATGTTACTGGGAAGGACAGAATATTCATACAAACAGGTACACCCCATTTCTTAAAGCTTATTTTTATTTCTTGGATAATATTTTCGTCATTTGGCATGACAAAAGGAATATCTTGAAAAAAGATTTTGCTATTTTGAGGAAAACCACAGCATTTGTGGACTTTATATTTTATGTCAACCTATAACCATATAGCCAGATTCATAACAGGAATGCCCTATCGCACCCATCACTGCCAAAATCTAAGGACACTGGAATGGCTAGAACTGCCCAACATTCTCAAACTCAACTCACTCACTGATTTTAAAACAAACAACCACCCAACCCCTCAACTGAACAAAATATTCACCCCTACAAAACCTTATATCCTATATCCCCAAAGCAGCCAAAAGCTCCAAAAGCCTACTAACCACTAAACTCGGTGACTGAAGACTCTATGCTAATTCCATTGGCAAAACTTGGAATCCTGAATGCCCAAACAATCTAAGGACCCAATCTCCTCCTCACCCATTCAAAAACACCTCCAAATCTCCTAAAGTCCCCAATGGCTATGCCTTGCTCTAATCCAGACTAATAGCAAACGCCCCACCACCACCAAGCCTCTACCCAACCCAAATCAAATGCTAATCACCATAATTAGGTTAGATCATCTTTCTTTTAAGCCCGTAAATTTTTTTTAAACATGTTGTTTAACCTGTTTGCTTTATTCCTTGTATGTATGTAATAATAACCAATTAATCTACCAATTAATCTTCTTATGTTGACTTAAACTTTTATTGTGTAAATGTTTATGTTGTATGTGATCTCTCTTTTCTCTTTTTCTGTCTCTCTGTCTCTTTTCTCCCTTTTCTCCCGGCCTTCTACTGAAAATCCACATAAATGGCTGTCAAATAAATAAAAATAAATAAATAAATAAAATAAATAAATGTGAGTTCCTGTATTACAGCGTTTTTTGGACATGAAAGTGGTGAAAAAATCATGTGGTTTCATTTCAGAAATATCTAGGAAACCTACCTGCTCCAATCACAGTGCACATAGTTTTAGCCAAGAAAGGGAATCATTGGGGAGCAGCTTATGTAGCTTCCTAGACTTCCCTCAGATGATGACAATTTCCTGTAAGAATATCACATTTTAAAGGAGATATTCCATGCCAGTGGTTATATTTTGGAATTATTGGATGATGTGATGTGTTGAGGGTATGTCTGTGGCAACAGAACAACCAGATTGGTCCCTATTTTACACAAACCTATGATTAAAACCTCTGATTTCAGATGTGAATGGTATTGTTCAATTGATGGCTGTCCATTCTAATCAAGCCAACAAATGAAACTTACTGATGGATATTTCACCTAAACTGGCCAATTTGAATATTTAGCCCTAGTTTGTTCACAGTTGGAAAATAACTTGGTTTGCAATGACAGATGTGGTTGTATTCAAATATGGTGCTTGCACCTTTTGTTGAGTCATACATGAGGGTCCCGATCTGGTCATCCAACAGTACCACAGGGTTTTACCTTGCCCTGGCAACTTTAACTGCAAAACTTTTGGTGTTATCTATGCTGCCACATGAAATTCCTATTCAGCAAATAATACTGGAAAGACCCAATGTAAACTTAAGACGTTAATGCATGAACTTTATTACTGCATCAACTCTAAGGATATGATGAATACTCTTTTAAACTTTCTATTGTTTTGTTACAATTTTAAAAACTTTTTTTTTTAATTTTAGGTAAATGTCCAGTTGATGTGAGAGTGGAGATTGTGAAATACACATGGAATACAAGGAACTGTTGAATGATTACATTTCCATTACACCAGTCCTCAGGAAACAGCATAACAAGCCAATTTAATTACTGACAGCTTTCCCCCATCCTAATTTCTTAAAATATTTAGCCTAGTAGAGGATGTATTTATTTTGAAGAAGTTCATATTCTTATGTACAAAGGTGCTCAACAAATTTGTGTCCTTGATCCTGTGGTGGTTCAATGTCCTTTGTTGGTCATTGTAATCCTGTACTTCCAGGATGCACTCCATGGCTTTAAACAAACTGCTCAAACATTGGTGTTCTCCAGGGTGAGGATAGCTAGGAGGGAATGGATTTTTTTGTTTAGACTCAAAGCAGTTAACTCAGCTGTCATTACAAGAAAGCATGCTTGCTACCTACTAAGAATGAATGCCTCCTACATGTGTGTCAGCTGCTGTTATTATAAAGGTACACTATTCAGAGAAGGTATATGCCAATTCAGTCAACACTAGAGAACTGTAATAGTAAAACTAGCAGTACACTGGTGCATACAATGATTGGCATAATTGTATATCCAGCATTACATAAACTGATACAGCCAGTTTGGCTGAGTACATAGGACCTGAATCTCCTTGGTGGTACATAGGAAAAAATGTTTGGTAGCCCCTGTCTGCAGTCCAAATCTGCATTTATCCCTGACCATCAACAATTTCATAATTTTGTAAAAAAAATAAAAATAAACATTTAAACATATCAACCAACAATTAAAATAATGGTACTTACTTTTTGGCAATAAAACTGCCACTGAAGCATCACGTACAGCAGAAAGACATACTATGTAATTGATAGCATTTCAGCCTCCTACAATAAAGAAGTTTATTTCACAGGACTAAGCCTGCATGTATATAAAAGTGCTCAGCACTATTATAATACAGACCTTTTTCCATACTATATTACTAATATATTACAAGTATAATAAGGTGCACACAGGAGTAAAAACTAGACTGATATGGAAAGTTATGATAATAATTAATATTATCATATGAACCACCCATTAATACTGCTTAGTATATAATGACTGCATATCGCAAAACGGTAATAGCTCTAGACCTCAGCTATCTTTTTGCAACAAATGAGCACAATACCACTGAGTAAAAAGTGGCCATAAGTGCTACTGCAAAACCCATCCTCAACCTCATCAACCATTGTTCTCTAAAGTGATGATCTGATATTACTACAAATTAAAAGACCAAAGAAGGCCAATGTCTCATAAATATAGCCTTTCTCTATACATGAATACTATGGTGAGAAGATTAAATGTATAATTCAATGTAATTTAAATGAAAAAAATTCTTAGTCTTCTCACAAAAGAATTATACAGACTTCAATCCACAAGTAAATAATAATTATGCTTCAGTATAAAAATTGGGTCATATCCATCAACAAACTGCAGTCAAATAAGTTCACACTTGCGTTGTCAGAATTTCTAGTTGACATGGTATATTGGCATAACACTGCTAAAAAGATTACAGTTTATCTATTCACTGGGTTGCACATGATTTTTCTGGAAAGGGTTGACTTATAATTTGGGAAGGCTGGATGGCATTCACCTTTGCAACATTCACAATATATATTTTTAAAAATATTTTTTATTGAAAATGTCTTATACAAGAATAAACACATTAGCATAATAAAACACATAACTATTTTTCACTCATGTTTATATTGATACAACAGTCACAATCTCCATTATGTTTGACACTATTAACTAAAGCATATTAGACCTCCACAGCATCAGATTTTTGCAAAACATCATTCCGTATAAAATGGTGAACTCGGTTTCTTTATCCCTATACAGCTATTTTAGTGGCAGAAACTCCTTTAGAGCAGTAGGTACAGCCAAGAAACTCTCATCAAAATGAAACAGCTTGTCCATCTGACTTCATCTTTCCCATAGATCAGACTTTCCATTTATTTTCCTAATAATCCATGGCTGTGTGTGGTTAATGCATGTGTGATGTCCTCCCTCTGGGCCAGTAATCAAGCAGCCTGAATCCTCACCACTGATAATGGGGAGGGACATTCATTTGGAACAAAAATGGATATGCCCAATATTTCCAGATGCAGCTCTCTGCATCAAGCACAATTTCCCTTAAGAGCACACAGGAAGCACACTTTGCCCGGGGTCTGGCCTTCTCTCTCTGTCTCTCCCCAAGTCACCAGTAAGACTCCCCACTGGCACAGCTGCAGAGTTAAGTCCTCAGCAGAGTGTCCAAGTCAATCCTCCACCACTCTGTGTGAAACTAGTGTTTTGCATCCCTGTTCCCTGTTCCAAGTAGCTGATGTGGACACACTGTTTGAGATTTGATTTACACACACACACACACACACACACACACACACACACACACACACACACACACACACACACACACACACACGCACACACACACACATGGAAAAGGCTGGCACAGGTTTACTAGTTATGTCCCCTTCTGCCCAGACTAAAGGGTAGTTACTGCCACCAGACACTCCCAAGCCAGGTACTCTAAGGCTTTTACAAGGGTACTCAATTATACTGAGTGAAATTAATACTAATACGAATGGCAGTTTTACCACTGCAGTAAGGCTTTCAGGAGTTGCCACAGAGTCACCAAACAGATATGAATACTCTCAAAGGTTAAAATATTCTCTAAAGGATCAGCCACATGAAAAGTTTAACTATATTTAATAAATAAATAAATAATGAAAGAACATGAAAATACTAAATATCTATTTACAATAAACACCAGAGTTTCATTCACAGCCAATATTAAAAATAATACATGTGGATAGGTTCGCACAGTTACAGAAAAAACAATACTTAATATTTTCCTGACTAATCTCAAGAGTTACTATTCCATGGTCACTTACTAGCACAAGGCGAGATGAAATAGGTGAGTGATCCTTTGATGTCAGGTTCCAAAAACAGACTGCCCTGAGACTTCAGTCTCACCTAGTATTAAACATTTTTAGTGATGGACTACAGAATGACATCACATACATCTGGTCATTTGACTTCTGGTTCCTATGCAACCCCCCCATTGCTAGAAACTGCCAGGATTTAGCACCTATGTGTCAATAATACACAGACACAGAGTCTTACTAAGATCTGCTGCAGCTCCTGTAAGTAAAAAAAAACATAAAACACTTCCACTCTTCCTACAGATGCTAATAAACCATGCTTCTTACAGACATTGCATCTCTGGCTTCATTCAAAACTGTGAGATAACATCTTTATGTCCTAGGCCCAGTAATTTAATTTCTTACTATTTTTAAAGTTTGAGATTAATCTCTTTTCTTCCAGTATCCTCTGTTAAACCATATGCATTTAAACAGTTACAATAATGCTTGTATATTTCTTTTTCTGACCAGCAGGGCACACTGTTTGTACATTTTTGACACATGCAGCTTTACAAACACATTTTTCAACACAAGCATCTGTACATATCAGTTTGATATTCAAATAACATATAATTCTTTACAAAATTCCAGCTAGCTGAGATAGCATATGCTACACATCCACTACCCTATTTATACTGGCATAGCTGGCAATACCTCACATCATCACAGCATGTTTTAAAAAAAAAAAATATATATATATATATATATATATATATATATATATATATATATATATAATGTATATATAAACAGCAGCTTGCCAGAAAACTGATGAAGATGTAAGCTGAAACTGGTATAGCTTATTTGATCTTGGAATTGTAATAAATGTATTAATTGCCCATCTCCATTGAGTGCTGGTATTTTTAGACTTTTGGGATTTTTTTCTGTATACTAAGGAGTAAGAGAACAGTTTGATTTGACCACATACGTGAATCGCAAGTGACCAGACACAGGACAACATGATTAAAACAAGCAATGCCCACAGCCAGCCATGGGGTATTATTATTATTATTATTATTATTATTATTATTATTATTATATGATTATACATCTTTTTGTGATATAGTGCAACTGTTTTTTTGTTTTTTTTTGGTTTTTACCTTTTTCTCTTCTTAGTTATGTGTTCTTCCACTTTTGTGTACTAAACATCATTTTCCACATTTGTCTATAGCTGTATATTACTTAAAATATAACTTTTCAACAAATATATCTTTGGTTGTTGATGTAGTTGTTTTATTTATTATTTTGGGGTATTTTAGTGTGTGTGAACATGTGTTTGCATATGAGTGTGTGCATATATACATATATAGAGTCTACTTTCAGTTACCAAAAGTCCATAATGTCAAATGTTATTTTCTTGAGACAAAAATAATGAAAATGAAAATCTAGAACCGCATAGTTATTCCCAGGGCAAGTAAACACGCGCCCAATGTAGGCAAATATGCTGTTTTCCCCCTGCAGTGTGATCCCAGAGTTGATGGGTATCAGATAGTATGGTGTGTTTTGTGTAGTTTTGAGCAAGTGTTTACTTGCCCTGGGAAAACTACATGGTTTGGGATTTTCATTTTCATTATTTTCATCTTGGGAAAATAACGTTCACTCGACACTGTGAGCTTTAGGTAATTGAAAGTAGATCCATACATATATGTGTGCATGTGTATGTGTTTTGTAGACACATTGGGTATGTTTAAATGTGCTGCTAAATGAGACTGATTTCTGAGGTTAATCTTATACTTCTGTAAATTGCATTTTATAAATATGTGTATTTTAGTTACTATTTTCCATTGAGTCTATGGATTAGAAAGTGATTTCCTTTCTACTGAAAGTATGGGAAACAGCTTCCACTATGCTGTTCCTTTAAGCTAAGTACGTGCATGTGTGTATGTGTGTGGGAGGTGGTGCTCACGTATCACAAACAGACAAAAAATAAAATACATGGAACATCTTGGTAGGAAAACAATCAATATTACAAATAAGTACCACTGCTACTCTAACTGATGTAACTTGAGGAAGATGAAGTTATATTTGTTAGATCAGTTATAGCAACTATCTGTACATTTAATAAACTGTTTTCATAGCTAGTGAGTTCCGTGTACCAGCATCATATTGCACAATATTTAATAGTAAATAAATAAATAAATAAATTGTTAACATTACTAGTCCATTTTGCATGTTCATAATGTCCATGTAGTGGAACGTTCCATGTAGCTGAATGTTTTTGTATTTTTTTGTATCGATAATGCTGGATTTGCAATGGGCACACTAATGGCTGTGTCCAATCAATGTGCACATTTTGTAATACTAATTAGGCTTCATTCATTGTGTACTTATTCTGGTTTCATACTCTTACAGTAGCTGGGCACACAACTCTGTAATAGTTAGCGTTTTGATATAATGGACTTAACTTTCTGACTTTACTAAAATCTATGAAATTTCTCAAGAATCCCATAACCAAATGCTGGAGTGTAAGGGACTGAAAATGCATGGATTCATCAGTGCTGTGTCATCTGAGGCTGTGAAAATTGCAGCAGTGAATCTGACCTAAAAGAGTTACATTTATCACTTTCCAAACCAAATTTTCCTTTCTGCTATTTAGTTCAGTTAAAATATTCAACACAACAATGGGGGGTGGGGCTTGGAGATTAGATAAGTGCTGCACATCTAGAAGTGTGTGATTCTGTTACTAGAAACTCATCCTTGGGCAAGATATTCAGGACTCTTGAAATATATAACATCTGTTTACCCAGTAACAGCTACTGCTACTACACAAAATATAAGGAAGATAACATGGTACAGATTCAATAAAGTCTACATGGTCTGCTAAAACCATGTTCATGTTGTCGCTCAATGCAAACATGATAGTGCATTGTTTTGTATTCAGTAAGTGGCTCTACATATCATGTAGAGCCATGCAAACACGGCAAACATTGTGGCATGCTAATTACGCCATAAGTAGCTGAACTGTATGCTAATCAACTGATCCAAGGTGAAGGAGCTATTCAACAAGCTATAAAGCAACCATGTAGAGTCACTACTGGTTTTCTCCGCAAATTCCAAAACCTATTAAAATGCAGCCATGGACACTAGGCTACAAAGAAAGAATGTTAAGGGCTGCTATTACTCTAATGCATGTGTATGTGCAGCAGGCCCATGTCTATGCTGCTGTTGCTGCTAATGTCCACGGCCAAGAAGGAAAAGGGTTAGACCCCATTTAACTTTTCATAATCTAGTGGATAGAGACATATTACAGGAAATGTGCAACCTCTGTCATCCTCAGCTGAGATCAAGGGCAAACTGAGGGAAACCAGTACCAGTGGAGACTGAATTTTAGCTACAGTAGCATTCCAGAGACCAACAGGAGACATGTTGAGAGTGTCACAGGCATTGGCATCCAGGATCCTCCATCAATTTTTGAATGCTATGCTATGCTACAACATGCCAGTGATTACATGTACTTTCGATGTACAACTGAGGACAGAGCCAGAACTACTGTATATAGGAGTTCTACCCTGTAGCACACTACCCTGAATTCCTGGGTACCATAGACTGTACACGTGTAGAGTTCAAAGCACCACCCAGAGAACAGGGAAGGGTGCACATAAATAGAAAGGGCTACCACTCCATTAACAGACAGGTCATGTGTAACACTAAGTGAACCATCCTGAATATGTATGATGTTTACTAGGGGGGTTATCCCACAGTGTCATTTACTGAGGGATGCAGGTTATGCACTGGAACCATGGCTGATGATGCTGATCAGAAATGCACACGCACCAAATAAAGAATGCTATAATGAGCCACATGTTCAAGCAAGAAATATTATAGAGTATGTTTGGGCTGCTGAAGTCACAGTTCAAGCAACTAGATGCATCTAGGGGAGCCGTGCAGTACAATCCCTATACGTGTGCTGAAATATTCACTACCTCCACAACATTATCCACTAGAGTAAACAGCTTGCAGAAACAGCAAGGGGAAGGGCTACACATCCCACCACCACCGGCAAGGTCACCACAGCCACACACAGGTAAGGGGTCAGAAGGGGAACTACCAGCTGCTGTTGGTGTAGGCAGATGTAGATCTGCACAATATGGCCTTGCACTGGTTAAGAGGCAATGGATAGCACACATGAACACCACCTAAGGGGCTTAAACCTTCAGCCTATGTACATACATACAGTAACATTGATGCCAGGCAACACTCACTACCTTTATTTACATATGTAATGACTACATACTGTTAGCATCAGACAGAATCACCCTGAATTAAATCTCTTGCAACTGCTGGATTTTGAAAGTACGTGTTGAACCTGAAATAGAAAAATAAATGTCTAAAAATACAAAGGAATGGCATATCCTTGCATACTGTTTAAGAATACAAAGGGATGTCATATCCTTGCATTCTGCTATATGTTACTTGGCAATGTAAGTAAATATAAGGCAGGGGATTTTTGCAGCAATTACATCAAGATGTGACAGCAGTGACTTATAGTATGTGAATACATGTATCCTCTATCAACTAACAGGCCTTATATCTAAAATGTACAGATTTTCACCAAATGTCCATAGTTTGGCTTTGTATGTTTGTAATTGCAACTCATTAAAGTGTTAGGTTAGAAAATAATGACACACATTTCAGTTTCAGACTTCATATCCCTCAGAACAAACATAAATATAGTAATGTAAAACCTGTTATTCCATCAACTGTTAATTTGTAAGACCGCAATGTTTAAAAATTATCCCCATTGTTGAGCCTTTGTCACACTTTTATTTATGGTTTGGTCCAGCTTTGTTAGTATAAGGGCTTGTGAGGGATGTACACAAAAACCTGTAAGAAAGCATTATAATTTGCAAAAGAGCATCACAAGAACAGATGTACTAAGCACTAAGTCAGCTATGCAGCCTGAGCATCAGACAAAAGACTTATGTACCCCTGAATCCAAAAGATAGAAAACAAGGATATGGCACAGTCATCCTCATTTTTACAGGGTATTTTGTGTGTGTGTGTGTGGGGGGGGGGGGCAGGAGGTCTAGGCAGACACAAAAGGTAGTGAGTGCATGTGAGCTAGAAAGGGAAACAGGCAGACATTTGGATAAAGTATCAAATGACCAGTGAGACAGAATGAACTTTAAGTCTTATGACTGGTCCATGCAGCGGTTATGTGTTTGTGTCTGTATGGGCACTCCAAGTGAAACTGATGTCGCAACAACACAGCCAAGATTTGTGCTAGCTCTATAACCTGGTATGTTGGACAGGTGTGAGCCATGCATGTTAGAGGTGACAGTTCATCATTTTCATTTCCAACCCAGAGAGCTGGCTCTCCCAGGAGTTGCACTGGCATGTCCATGCCCATGGTCAGATGCACTGCTGCTACCTGAATGTAACAAATGTCTGCTGTAGAAGCTCTCCTCAACAGTGCACCCAGGACCATGACCCTATGGCCTGATGGCCTGCCACATTTTGGTGTGGACACCTTGACCACTTCATGGAGCAGTGGATGTAGTACCACAGTAGGACAGTGATCTGGCATGGGCATGTCGGCTAATATCAGACACCACCCATTCCAACATGTCATTCATCTGATCCATTGGATTGGCAACACAGTGGAGGTAGTCATGTATGTCAGCCTGTACCACATCCACAACCCTAAGCATTTCCTCGGAGGCCATATTGGAACATGCCTGCACCTCCATGATGGCCCTAAGCATATGTCGAGTGGCACGGAAAGACACACCAGGATCAGGTGGAGGATGGACAGCAGGCCTACTCTGAGCACCCCTAGCAACCCTCTTGTGTGCCTGAACCTTGCCCAAACTTTGGCTGCAGCCAGAGTCAACAGGCAATGAAGCCACAATAACCACACTATCTTGATCAAGTGTGTCACCCTCCACCTGTCCAATATCTGAGGGCAAACTGAAATGGGTTTGGATAACCTTACTGGCTATGTCCTATGGAGTTACTGGGGATGGCTGAATGTCAGCCTCAGTGTTGGATTCAACCTCTACACCCCCAGACTGTACCTGTTTTTAGCCACCATCATCATCAGAGTCTGATGATGCTATGACATCAGGTGGTAAGAGTCCTACACTTCCACGGTCAGGATCAAGTGTGATAATAATCAACAAATGCAGGAAAGAAATCAATAACTACAGTACTATAGTTTAATATATGCTAATAAAGTAACACACTGGTGCCACTATCACAGATGGTAAAGCAATACACACACAGTCCTGACACCAACTTCACACATAAAAATAAATGGATAGTTCTGTCAAATGCTCAGTACTGACATAAAAATATCTGGCAAAATATAAGGACACCATCATCACAATAACAACACAGGGGAAAGAAACTGGCCTTTATATGTCCCTTAACAATATATTTAATTGAAACTTGGATGACATGTCCAACCCAAACCCGTGTGTAATGAATCAGAATGTGTTGTTAAGTATATTAAACTATACATTGTTACCCCCACCCCAAAAAAACTACTAAACCAATTTAACTATTGCTTTCAAAATGTTCTTATATAAGAAATATTTAAAAGGTGACATATGCAATCCTACCTGGAAGCTCCTCCTGGAACATACTTGTCCTCCCTGAAACAGCAGCACCAACATCAATCACATGCTGTTGTGAACTTTCCACTGAGCTCTCTGGATCCCTGACATTCGACACAAACTCTTCATTTAGTGTCAGTGGTGGCTCTGTAGCAGCCCCCCCCCTGGTAGCCAACTGTCTATGGGCCACTGCAGTTGCTCTCATCTGGGCTGATGAAATCATGTTAGTGGCCCTATGATGCAGCTGATCATATGTCCTGTTGCATCCCCAACAGCACTGACATCGTTCACTATCTGGTTCCATATTTGGCTTCTTCCAGGCATATGTCTTTATCCTCTCTCAAGCAGAAAGGCACCATGTTAATGAAAACCTTGGAAGATCACATTGTACTCTGAGTCACTGCAGGGTGGGCATTAGGGATTGGGAAGCATGGGTTTCATAGTCCTAGGTGACATTAAACACAAAAGAAAGATATTATACATAAATATCACATAAATAAAAGTCATGTTTAGATATAACACATATTATTAGTTTTTCAATATCACCCACTGGAGAAACAAAAAAAAATTTTAGTTATTCAAATATAAAAAAAGTTTATGTGGTTGTAACATCACAGTCACACACACAAACCAAGATTTGATCCAAAGCGAGGACTAACAATAGCAAAGCAAACCTCGGTAAAAACATTTTGGTTGTGCCAACACAGAAATGGAACTTGGATCTCCCACCCCCAAAACAACAGGCAAATGACATTTTTGTACTAAAACAAGCAATAAAACATCAGTGACTTGTTATAAGTGCTTTCAGACAAACTGTCCAAAAATACATCCTAGAAGGCTAACAATATAGGGCATTTACATTTCACTGAAATAACATAAAATAGTATAAAGAGAAGCAGTGGTAACACTTGTGATGAATGTTAATAAGGCTGTGCATCTGAGAAAATAAAATGCCCTGGCAAAAATGCCTATGCCATCCATAAACTAAGAAGTACATAGAGATAAAAGTTGCATTTGCTGATATATATATATATATATATATATATATATATATATATATATATATATATCTATATAAATATATATATATGTATGTGTGTGTGTGTGTGTATGTATATTATATGTGTCTGTATAAAAATATTTTTTATTTTTCCTATTAATATGTGAGCAAATCCAGTACATAATTGAAAATTCACTCATACCTTATCAAGATCAGTAGTCTTCTGTGCAGATAAACCCACAGTAATAGCAATCTTCTTCTGTGTTATCCACACACACAACTCCCCCTCATCTTCTGTTTCTCTAGCTACATGGTTCCCTTTTTACAGTATAGATTCAGGCCTGTGAGCACAGTGAAGATGCAAATGAGGTGTGACTTCATTAGAATTGCTGAATCCCAAATTCTTGGCTCCATGTAGCAGATGTTAATGTAATGCAGGCACTCCCTCAGTGTTTGTTGCTAATGGATTGCAACTGTGAAATAATTACTGCTAGAGAGAAAGAAAACACAACAGCAATTCGGAATCCCTTCCCTCCAGTGGGTTTGTCAACCAGGTTACATTTACAAAGTGTAGACGTAATTATATCAAGGATTTAAATGTAAATAAGCAGCACACATGTCTCAGTTTCTGTTTAGTAATATCCAAATTCCTATGCATTTGTTGAAAACTATATATTATTGCCTTTTAATATTCTCGTACATTTTATGTACAATGATACAAAATGCTGCACAGACTGCATGTCTCAGATTACTGCTCAGACAGGAGAGGAATGAACACTGTGCAAAGCTAAGACAGAGCTGCATTTCTGCAAATAGTCATAAATGGCTGTGTGATCGCTCATTTCAATACATCTGAAATTAACACATACTAACAACTCAGAAGTGTTCAAGTGCCATATGTCTTGTTAGTGCTGTGGATAATTTGGGACTTGCTTGTATACACAGTCCCCAGGATGCACTAATCTTCCATGCAGGAATAAGTTATTCCTGCACAGAAATAACCATTTAAGTGCAGCATGGCAGCACCCCATGCGTATTTACGAAGGTGCTCTGCCTGTGCTCCTAAACTAACATGGAGCCTTGGACAAGTGCAGGGGGTGTGTCTGAGAGCAGAACTCTCACAATATACATGCCCCTACATTCAAGAATTGCCATTTGGCAATTAAAATGAGTGAGAATGCTCATAGGACCCCAAACACATCAGGATAGATGTAAAATGTACAGATGCACACAGAAATCCACAGCAATATGTTAAATCTGTCCCTCCATTTGTTCCCCCATCATTTCAGGGTTTGTCCAGAGTTTGCACTCCAAGAGGTTGAGTAGTATGTCCATCATGAAGCAGATAGCTAACAAAATAACAAGTGCAGCAGTAGCAGGGATATTTGTGAAGGGTATAGAGAAAAGAACACTACAAGATTTTTATATAAAAGCGATAAAGTTTAACCGTAGCTGTGCGGGTGTGCCCATTGCTAAACTATGCATAGTCCAGCTTAAACAGCACAAGGCATTAAATAGCAAGATTCATTCAAAAGAAGCAGTACTGCTATAGCGTAGTGGATAGCGCATATGCTTTGCGAGAAGTCATTCCTGGTATGATCCTCACTGTAGCAAATTTCCACTTTACATGTGAAAGCAAGTCATAAACAATTATTTTGTCTATAACTTACTAAATAACATATATTTGTGAACTGGAGTACTGCATTAAGTCCAGATGTGAGGTGTCATCGTAATAAAGTGCCCCATACAGTATACTTACACATGAATCAGAGATACAAGGATACTAAACAAATTTATGATATGTAATAAATGATAAATCAATGCCATACAGCAAATAGTGTGTAAAATTAAAAATAAGCAACACTAAGCATCGCACACCTCTTTCCTATCACCCCTTTTTCTTGTCTTTTAAAGAAATTAGCACATGGCTAAGTGGGAGTAAGCATTTTTAAGCAGTACTAAGTGGGTTTAAGGCTGTTTGCATGGGGTAAGCAATGCCTACACAGATTAAGCAATTTTGAGGCTAACTCTCTGTAAGCATATTTACCTGGTAGTTAGCATTGCTTACTGCCATACAAACCTGCGCAAACCCACTTACAACTGCTTAAAAGTGCTTTATTCACTCTGTATCCAACAGCCCTTGTTCTGCACAGCAACAAAATTATCAGCCTTTGCAAGTCTTGAACCCAGGACACCGAATACCACAGCCACAGTGATTTACCACTATGCCATACCAGCTGTACATGAAAATTAGGGTATACTCAAACAGATCCTCACTATAGCAAAATCACATTTTACATGTGAAAGGAATTTATAAACAATTTCTTTGTTGTATAACCTACTAAATAACATATATTTGTGAAATGAAATATTGCATTAAGTCCAGATGTGAGTTGTCATTGTAATAAAGTGGTGAAATCCCCCGATAAACACAGGTACCCCTTACAGTGTACATACACATGAATTACAGATACTAAACACATTTATAACATGTAATGAAAGATAAATCAATGACAAACAACAAATAGTGTGCAAATTTAAAAATATGCAATGCTAAGCATTGCACACCTCTGCTTAGCAGGTGTAAGCATTGCATAGCCCAGCTAAATAGATTTGCCAATTGATATGCCCCTTTAAGCAATGCCAACCTTAGGTAAGAGAGTTTGCCCATAACTTAGCATTTTCAAAACTATTCAATCACGGCAAAGTGCGGGAAATCAGCCCTATTTAATCCCCACAGGTGGGAATACATCTCATAACTGGTTGTAACTTCCTCTTGTAGGCACAATGGCTCGTGTTGGGGAAAGATCATGCTTCCAAGCACAGTGCTGGGGCATCCAGGAGTCTAAGGTCATGGCAGGACTCCTGGTAAAAGACCATGAAGAGAGACTGCTGCAGGGCCAGTACCAGGGTTCCCAATATAAAGTGGAAGCCTGGGACCGTCTCACCTATGACCTCACCAGTGCCACTGGCATCCCTCAAACTGGTGAGCAGGTCAGGCATCACTATGCTGACCTGAAACAGTGGAAGACGGAGCTCTTGGCTCAGTGGATCCAAGAAGCTAGGCAGAGTGATTTCCCAGCAGTGTCTAAGTACTCATTCTACTAACTGTTTAATAATTGCCTAGCTCATGTATATTATGGATAAGTATGGCTAAATATTCCTATGTCTCTGACAGCTGCAGCGGAGCGGGCTGTGAATCAGGAAGCCCATGCTTCTAGGCTGCAAATGCTGCATCACGAGGCATGTTAGTAATAATCTTGCATGTATTGTCATAAGAAGTAAATCTAAAAGTAGTAAAAAGTTAATTGCCAGTATAAAACCTGTGTTGTGTATGGGATGTACTGAATAAACCAGACAATATGGCAGGGAGAGTCTCATATAGGTTGTATGTAAACAAATAGGGTAACAGCCTGGCAATAAAGGTCTAACTCCTGGACTGCTTGCATTTACTCTGGTCTCATATGGTAATGTAGTGTTGCATTCTCTTAATAGTAATGTTGTATTAAGAACTGCTACCCAAACTGTGCTGCATAAATAAAATGTGGAGGAAAGTCTGCATATGACTGTTGTAATCACAAGGTCATATTGTACAAATGAGGAAGACTTAGACAGAAAACAGAGAAATGATACACAGCAATGTCCAAGTAGCACACTCTACTGTGATGTAAACTGTTGTATTTTTAGCACACACAGCCATGGTTCAAATCCTAGGAGTGGTAGTAAGCTGTATGCATAATCATACCCCTCAACTCTACAGATTTTGTCAGAAAGTTCAGATAATTGGCTTACATTTTCTGCCTGTCACCCTGTCCGCTTGGCAATTCAGTGGGATGATCCCAGAAGTTTAGGGAGCAAACAATGACACAAAATTATCTATAAGAACAAAACTGTCATTCTAGCAACTCACCAAAATATTATGAGAGTAATATGCAAATTATGTCCCATCTCTATCCCCATGTTGTGAAGCTATGACTAGAGTGTGTGCAGTAACAAAGTGAGATGTATGTGCATAATAATAACGTAGAATCTGGTAATATGTGTGACAACATTCAGGTAGTGTTAACAAACATTCCCTCCAGAGGTCTGTCAGATAAGAAAACTATGCCTGGAAATAAAGGTTGAAATCCTGGACTGGTGCTGTTTAGTCTGGTATTGTATGGCATTGTTAGTTTTGCAGGTTCTCCGAATAATAATGTATTAGTCATCACTGTCACCCACACTGTGTTACATAATAAAAATTTCTAGGAATCCTTGTACAAGACTGTTGTAATTACAAGGTCAGATTGTAAAACCATGGGAGACTATAGACAGAAA
>NC_056734.1:852584875-852684875 GCF_019279795.1 Protopterus annectens
CTAGTGGGGGACTGCAATTCATGCACAGGCCATCAGCTGATCATGAGCATCACTTATAAAACACAAGCTGCTGCCTAAGCAAAGCAGGTGTACTTTTCCACATCCACCAGAGAGGAAGTCAGAGAGACAGACAGAGACAAAGTAAGAAAGGAAGGTGGTAGGAGAGTAAGAGCTAAGAATGTTTGTGTCACACACTTACCAGTATGGGATTTCAAACCCCTGCCTGACTATGTATTGCTATTACATTTTTATGCAGTTATTGCATGCACCATGGAGCTTACATGTTGAAGAGCTATCCAAAGGTATTTTTGAGGTGAGTGACATCAGCAACAGTGATAAAGGAAGGACAAGGTAACTGTAGTACATGTGCCTGTCCACAAAAGCAAGTGTCAAGGAAGACACAACCACACTATCTCATGGACTCACACACATTATCACAGTTGGCAGGGTCAGGATTAGAATTCCTAACTAACTAGTTTGCTACACTACAGTATTAAGCAGGTATCACATGCACCACAGAGGTTATCAGGCTGATATATGGGAAAGGGTATGTTAAGGTGACTGACATCAGAAGACATGCTACAGTAGGGGAATGGGAGATGTAGTGAGTGTGAATGGCTCCCAAATCATTAATCTACACACACACACACACACACACACACACACACACACACACACACACACACACACACACACACACACACACAAACATGTTTTCCAGTACTGACATTCATGGGTTCATTGCTTTACAGTTGTGTAGTAGTTGGCTGTTCCAGAAAGGATGTACAAGGCTGGGCAAAGAGTATACCTTGGCATCAGGCCACATGACAATGGTCTGCATTGTGGCTCAGGGGTGTAGTCCCTGGATTGGCACACACAGGTGGGTATTCTATTCACCATCCACTCATCTGGGTTACTATTGTGGGTGGCCAGTGCTGTGCAATGCTTGCCATGTATGTGTTCTATATTCCATAACATGGACGGTGTCTGGGTTGTGCACATGTCCCACATGCATGTTCTGTAACATGTGGAAGTGTACCTGGTGTGTCTGGGGCATGTTGTGTGGACAGATTGTTATCATCTGATGTGGCATTCCTGACCTCATGTAGTGAGAACTGGCTTTGGAACTAAGGTTGGGCCTGCACTAACATTGAGAGCATGATACAGGTATTCACTTGCTTTAGTGGCATCTGTCCATACAGGGCATTTGCATAAGGCATGGTATTTCCTTTGTGGGTTACTTTTGCTGACTCTACAGTTGTTGCAGGCATCCAGTGGGGAACATAGCAAATGACCACTGTAAGCAATTATTTGCCTATTGTAGGGATTGAACAGGGTGCCATGTCCTCTGTAGTCCACTGCAATCGCACTGTTGTTACTATCTGTGGGTAATATGCAGGGAACTACCAATATAGTGGTTGTTGCCCAGCCAAGTGTGTTTGTGTATGAGATATGGGGGAGAGTGTTCTCTGGGTAATACAAGGGTTACCTATATTGTTCACCAATCCATAATGTCACATGTAGGGTTATGGATTGTTTACACCAGCCTCTCTGTTGTTTGACATCTGTTGTCCTTGTAAGGTGGACATTGTGACATACAGTAGGTCCTCAATATAAGATATTTGCAAATCCCACCCCACAATGAGTCCTGTTATTACACAATCACAGCTACTGCCACACAGAATATTGATGACAAACACACACTTGACAGTACTGAGATTCAAACCCCTACCTAGCTATGTATTGTGACTACAGTGTACCGCATTTATCACGTGCACCGTGGAGCTTATAAGGCTAGCCCTTCTGCAGAGGTATATTTCAATGTGAATGACATCAGCAGGCTTGCCAAAGTAGGGCTATGGAATGTGTAGTAACTGTGACTGTCCTCAAAAGCATTGATCCCTACACACACAAATACACACACACAGTTGCCATGTCTGGGATTAGAACTCATACCTAACTAGTACATCACACTACCGCATTACGCAGTTATAGCACACACCATGGATATTATAGGGCTAGCCCTTCTCCAAAGGTGTATTTCAAGGTGAATGACATCAGCAGGCTTGCCAATGTAGGGCAATGGAAAGTGTAGTGACTGTGACTGGCCTCAAAAGCATTGATCTCTACACACACAGAGTCTCACAGTTGCCATGTCTGGGATCAGAACTCCTACCCTAACTAGTGCATCACACTATAGCATTACGCAGTTATAGTACTCACCATGGAGCTAAAGGGTTAGTTCTTCCCCAAAGGTGTATTTCAAAGTGAATGACATCAGCAGGCTTGCCAAAGTAGGGCAATGGAAAGTGTAGTGACTGTGACTGGCCTCAAAAGCATTGATCCCTACAAACAAACACAGTCTCAGAGTTGCCATGCCTGGGATTAGAGCTCCTACCTAACTAGTACATCACACTATACCATTATGCAGTTATAGCACGCGCCATGGAGCTTATAGGGTTATCCCTTCTCCAAAGTTGTATTTCAAGGTGAATGACAGCAGCAGGCTAGCTAAAGTAGGGCAATGGGGAGTGCAGTGTGTGTGAATGGGCTATAAACAATTTGTCTAGAAGCACACACACAACACTCAGTCATACACAGGTTTACATATGAAATGACCATGTATACAACTGCAAGATGAATAATGACCTGTACTGTCATGTTACACAGTTATCACAAGCACCACAGACACTATAGTGCTGAGGGCTACCAGAAGCAAATGTCTACAGTGATAGACATTTGCACATCATGTGGTATTGGCAATTGGATGTGTGCTGGGTGGGACAGGCCTCATGATGGGAAGCTTTTTGTCACTGTCTGTCTCTCTCTTCCCCACATCTATGTGCATGTTTGACATATTATAGTGTGTTGTCCTTGGATATGTGTGCGTATTCCTATCCAATGTGTGTGCAAAGCATGACTGGTGTGCAATGTGGAGTGTGTGCACAGACTTCTGTGATTGACAGATATGTATAGTCCACTGTTGTTGCCAGACATGGGCTTCATTTGTGGGAGCATGCCCAGTATGACCCTTCTGTATTTTGTTGTCAGACATGGGCTTCATTTCTCTAAGTGAGGGAGCATGCCTAGTATGACCTTCTGTATTGAATGTGTGAATCCATTCCAGGAAGTTTGTACTCCAGTGCAGGCATTTGTGTTCTACACCTACAGCTAGCAACCTGTTTCTGCAGGATATCTGTAGATAGGTTGACAATATGGAGTCACAATGGGCAAAGGATAGTGGGATACTGTAACTAATTGTGTCTGTGCTGCTTCTGCTACATGGTTTTGGTGTTACAGAGATATTCAGACATATGTACTGTTTTACACTGTGATGTATTATGTCATCAGCTACTGACAGATATTTGTATTTGCTAACAGTAATTTCCTGGGGAATACACGATGAATGAAGCTGTGTCCAGTATTGTGGTCTGCAGCCTACATATTCTTGCACAATCATGCCATTCTGGAGGGGGAGCTGCAGACACTTGCTGATGGGTCTGTGTAAATGGTCCAGCACCTTGGTACTGTGGTGGCTGAGGATCCCATGCTTGTACATCTATTGACGTGACAGAATGGCCATATCCTGCTGTGGCCATATCTCTCAGCTGTACAGATTCACACAGGTTACCCAGAGACAGGGCTCATATATCTGGTCATTACCCCATTCACATTGTGGTTTACGAGCAGGTTTGTAGCCACCCATACCTGTGTTTGCAGGCAGGGATAGTATGGGCACACATCAGAGTTTCAGACTTCACACACTCCATGGCGTCCATATTTCTACCCCCCCCATTATTCTATCCTCTTCCTAACATTATGCAAGCAATATCTGATAAGTATTCATATAGTTATCACTTCATCCCAGCAGTATTTAGGAGTTGGCCCACAGTTCATGCAGTAGGACATGGTGGACATACTACTGGGATTTGTCAACATGGCCTTGTGTTTGCGTTCTGTGGACTGTGTTATATTGTTATTTGGGACTCCATGAGCTAACATACATTGGCAGTACAGGTGAGACACAGGCCTTTGACAGAGGACCGTAGGGCATTTGGTAGTGATGCAGGCCATCTGTAGCAAGCCAGTGCATTCTGTCACTCCTACAGTCCCAGGCTGCAAGCCACTGTATTTCCCTGGGATGACAGGGTAGGTGTGCAAGGTGTTAATGGCAATAGTTTCTATCTTTAATAATGCATTAGTGTGGATGCTGGCAAGGTACTGCTTACAGCTAGGGACACACCTTCATGGGACACCTCTTCAGCATGCCTCATTCTGTGGGTATTCCCATACAGAAGTGGGGGTCATATTGTACTCATTCCCAACAGCAGGGATATGACCTGTGAGGAACCTGTGGCTGATGGTAGTGCATGTGTGCTATGGAAGCTACTTGCAGTTGACTTACAGATATACGTGGGGCATTCTCTTTATGCTGGCTTGTGCGGGAACATCAGCAGTTTCTCAGTACTTCATAACCGTGCCTTTTGTGAGTTGCCAATGTTTGGCTGGACTACATCAGTATTCCATACTACACAACCAACTAATGTGCTGCTAACCTGTATGTACAATTCCAATGTTGTGTGCAGCTGACAGTTACATTTTATACACTCTCTGTCTAGGGTACTTCTACCTGTGTACTGTGTGCATGTCTGGGCCCACATTCATGCCATGTCCATCTTTCAGATGGTGACAGATATTACATCTATATCTACAGATATTACATCTATATCTACAGATATACAGAATGAAATGGAAGCCAACAGAGTTCCTGAAATTCCAGTACAGTCATAGCAAATGCTTTACAGTTGTCAGGTGTATTACTGCTGGATTGGGTCTTGCTGGGATGCATTGTGTTTGACACTGCAGTTGTTAGAACTTGGCCCTGTCATCAACAGTACTGGCCACTGGCCACCGAGACACTACCCTTCATGCCTACATGCTGACCAGTTTCACACAATATACAACACATAACAACTTAACACACAGAGCCTTGCATATTGTACACGTGCAACAATCTATCCTGCTAATTTGGCCAGCTCAGGTAGTCTGTGCTCCACTGTTATTATACCCACACGTACATGCTACTATATTTCTACATAGAATTGGGGGGGGGGCACACCTGACAACTGTAAAGCATTTGCTATGACTGTACTGGAATGTCAGGTACTCTGTTGGCTTCCATTTCATTCTGTATTCTGACCTACCATGCAGACTAGAGGCATATCAGTGTAGTACAGATCTTAGGTTTTATTGACCTACATTTCATTATCAGACATCTTACCCTTCAGACCTAACATCCCACTGCCTGACCTGTTGTACTCTGTCTTTGTAGGTCTGGAGGGGGGCTGTTCTCCATTGCCATCAATCACAGGCCTTAGCACAGCCTTTCTTTGTGGTCATCTACACCTGCCCTGCTGGCTGAGACTGTTGTTGGGTATATGAGCTTCACTAACTTGCATGTGTGTGTGTCCTATGGACACACACATTTGGCCCACCACATACCCTGCAGTGGGATTTGTCATCTTGTCTAGTACTGCCTACTGTGTTGACTCCAGTATTTGATATGGATTTTATGCTGCCCATATAGGTGTCTACTATCTGCTGCCATCCCATTCAGCCACCCAATTCCCTTGCATGCTCACATCCATAGCATAGATACAAGTAGCACAACATACTACTCCATTCAGCAATTGATAGTGAGAGTGACTTACCTTGTGACTGTGCCAGTAATGAGGATGGTGCTCTAGGGCTGACTATGTCGGATGCACATAGTAGACTCCCTATACATGGTTAAGCACAGGTAGTGTCATGTTTGGCATCCATTTTACTGTATGTGCGAGTCAGAGAGAGGTGTCATTCCCTGGGTTCCTACTGTGTCAGTGTATCTGCTATGCATTACCTCTTTGCCAAAGCCTGGGCATACTGTGCACTCCTCCTTCTGCCTACAGGGGCAGGCTCATGCTGTTCCTCCTCCGAGTCACTCTGTGCCTGTGCTGGCCTTGGCAATGGTGGGGGGCTGTGTGGTCCTACCTGCAGCAGCTTTTTCCACAGGATCATATTGTGTAGCATGGCACATACAATGACAATTTGTGTACATGTAGCTGGAGAGTACTGCAAGGCTCCACTGGATATGTCCAGGCACTAGAACCAAGACTTGAGCATCCCAAACTCACACTCTATTATGATTCTGGTTTGTGCATGTGCCTCATTATGGATTTCTTGTTCGGGTGTGTGTGCATTTCTGATGGGTGTCATCAGCCACAGCTCCAGTGCATAATCAGCATCCCCACTAGGTGGCCATATGGGATGTCCCCATTGGCAAATATCTGGTACAGCTGCATCATATGCCAGATGTGTGAGTCGTGATAGCTTCCAGGACTGCCAGCACACACATTCATTTTAATTCCTGGGCATTGCACACAACCTGGCAGTTGATGGAAGGGAAGCCCTTGCAGTTTATGTAGACCCTACCCTGCTCACCAGGTGGTGCTTTGATGTATATGTGCATGCTGTCTATAGCACCCACTACCTCAGGGTATTCTGCCATTTGGTGGAAGAGATGAATATTGCTGGTCAACACCTCACGGGTGTTGTGGAAATATATGTGCTCACTGGCATGTGCTGACATGACATCCAGGAACTGGTGGAGTACCCTGGATGCTGATGCCTGTGAGATCCCCATGATATCCCCAGTTGGCCTTTGGAAGGTACCTGTGGCTAATATTTTTAAGCCTACACATACCTTGGTATCTACTGGGATGGGTTCCCCTCTGTTGGTTCTGTGTGTGAGGCATGGCTGGCACAGCTCAACAATTTGCTGTAAGAGGTCCCTGCACACCCTATAGCGCTCCACTATCTTCAGCTCATGTAGCCCCTGGTAGTTTACCCTGGGTCTGTACACTCTTCTCCTTCTCCTCACTGTGGGTTGGTTGTCAGCATTCTCATCCTCACCACCCTCAACCTCTTCCACATATTGATTTATGAGAACAAAAGCAGCCCCTATCATTTTGTTGCTTTTGTTAAGTAAAATTTCCCTGTTTGTGTACACCGGTGGTGTAGAGTTTGTGGGAAAAACCAGAGGGAAAGGTGTTTGCATAGTTTATAGTACTGTGCTGGGCTGGGCTGCTGCCTGTGTAATTGGCTGGTTCTGATGCATTTCACCTGCCAGCTATGCTAGTTCTCCTTGATTACCTTCCTAATGTTGTTTTCCCTTCCCATTGCCTTCCTGTTTAAGCCCCGAGGCGTGCCATGCAAACCCAGTGCTCAGATGTGAATGGAGCTGCTATTTCCTGATTTTTTTTTTTTGTTTAAAGCCTGGTGTGCGGTGTGCACACCCGTTTAAGCAATGTAAATACTGCTAGGTAGCTTCAGACACACCCCCTTCCTTAGCTGTGCTTAGCTAAGGGCAAACACGGGCCATAGAGCTCCAATAAGTTTACAGCATGCATGACACACCCCCTTATGAAGTCATCTAGCTCTTAGGCTTACACCATGGTATCACTGCACCTACATGGTTGGGTACAAGCTAGCACTGAGGGGAAATCTGTGATTCAGTGTCATTGCCCTCATTGCATAGGATTAACTGTTAATGCATGGTTACAAAACTGACACTCAGCCTTCCCCCTTAGCAACCACTATTCCATGGTCTTGTCGTGTTATGCATGCCATTAACTATTATGGCAAAATTATAATTTTGGTTTAAAAACATATTTCCAGCTTTTTTTATTATTTTCGGGCCAATCCTGTTTGCACACTGCTGCCCTACTCTTAAACAGCTGAAATTGGCCAACAAAAATGTTAATTTCTATAATTTTGAAATTAATTTTCATGCCTATGGCCATATATTTGGCCTTTGGCATGCCTAACCCTTCTAATACATGCATTTGTACAAGCTGTCATGCCTCCGTTTTGTAGTTTGCAGAAATGTATTCAGCTACTAGCTGAATACATTTCTGTAATCTACACTATTCCTGCATGGATGCCTGCCAGGTTTCTGGATTACTAATTCACCTCATTTGCATGGCTTTTACCAGCAAATGAGGTAATTAGCATACAGGGGCTGTGTCCATGCAGGAATAGTGCAGGAGCGCTCAAGCATGTTCCGGGAGCTTATTCCTGGATCGCACAGCAGCCATATTGCCTGCAGCAGCTCTTGAACTATTCCTGCATGCTGTGCAGAGCTTGCTGAATCCTTGGGACACTCACAATTTTATTTTGGGTTGTACACTCAATTTTAATAAACACATACAAATTTTTAATCATAATTATAAATAACAATAAGTATGTATAGCAGTGCAGCTCATATGAATTATTTGTGTGACTGATGGAATACTGAGTAATATGTTTCTGTAATTATTACGGCATTCTCTGGCCTTGGATGGCTTTCAGACTTCAATAATACTCACACACACATGAATGCATAAACCAGGACCATATCACTTCACACATATATGTGGTTAATTCCTCAGTCTGTCATGTGCATTGATATATAATTCACGAGTGTATCTGAGAAGCACCTCTTCTATAGCAAGGATGAAAAATCACCTCTTTGGAAGAAAATGTTTGTCTCTTATACATATATTTGAATCCCACATAGTAAAAATGAATTTTATCTGTGTAAATCCACACAAAAAAATGTGTCAGGTCATAAAATTTATGCCTCCAGTACATGTCTGCAAAGTTACATCAGCAAACAACTCTCAAACTAATGCCAGGTGTCAGATTACTCTTCCAGTTTCAAAAATTACTTTCTTGTCTGTTTGGCACTGTTGATTTCTGGTTAGCATCACACAAACATGGTTGCCATCATTGTTTGGACTTGCTCAATACCAGTAAATGTGATAAAATGCAGTGGCAGGAAATCACTTTGAACTATTGCTGTTTTTCTTGGTCAGATATGTCTGGTTCATAGGTTCATAGGTGTTTACTAGGCTAATGACCACAAGGGCCTTTTTAAGCCTAGCCATGCTTCCCCAAATCTCTGACAAGTTCTGATACCCTTGATAAGTGTAAGCATGGGAGATGAACCATTTACATGTTACCTATGTCCATTAGCAACATAGGTGTCAGACCAGGGATGAATTTCTGATTTCCCATCCAATTGTCCAAGTTGCACTTGAATTGGGTTAAGGAGGAACTCTACTTCACATGGATGGGGAGCCTGTTCCATAAATGGGGTAGTCTCTGGGATACATACCTATCTCTCCAGTAGGTCCTATTTATATCGCAGGCAAGGTTTAAAACTTTAGAATGGGTAATTCTGGTGCTGTTTGTTTTGTGAATATGCAGGATGTTCATCAGAGTGGGGTCTGACAATGCCCTGTACACCAGGCATAGATCTCCCCTCAAAAGCCTGTAGGATACACAGTACAGGGATAGGTCCTGAGGTGGTCTGCATAAGACATATTACTTACGCCCTGTATTCTTTTAGTGAGGAACCTCTGTGGACAGTCCAGTTGTTGGATATGCCTGATTAGGTACATACCAAAGGGGGCATTGTACTCAATGACAGGTCTGATGAATGCCGAATACAGTGGAACAATAACTTCACAGGACTTAGATGCCATACATTTGTTTATAAGTTGCACAACATAGAATGATTTCCTCACCACTGTAGACACATGTTGATCAAAGGCTAGATTACTATCTATGTGTGTCTCTAAGTCCCTGACTACTGGGTCAAGTCTAAGGGATGTGTTGTCAGTATTGTAGTTACCAAGAATGGATGACTTCCCAAAGGATACTATTATGAACTTCTTGGCATTTAGTTTTAGTCCATGGCTCTGACACCAGTTATTTGTCTGTGTCAGCCCCTCCTGGAGAACATTTGTGTCAGTGTGAGATTTAATGACAGGTCCTAATTTGCAAACATCTGCAGATTTAGTCAGCAAGAGGCCACCAACATTTGCCTTGACTTCTGAGAAGTAAATGCCAAAAAGGAGCGGTCAAAGGACTGATCCCTGAGGGTCTCCACTTGTGACTGGCATCTTTGCATAGGTGGACTCCCCAGTTCTAACTTCCTGAGTCCTGTCAGTGAGCCTGTTGGCTATCCACCTGGTAACATACAGGATTGCACATAACCTCTTGAGTTTGTCAGCAATGCCAGAGTGAGGTATTGTGTCAAATGCCTTGGCCAGTTCAAGGTAGGCAGTGTGAATGACTTTGCCCTCATCCATTGCTTTGGTGACCTTCTCAAAGAAGTCCACCAGGTTGAGTAAACACGATCTGCCCTTGGCAAAACCAAACTCCCAGTGTCTGGAGGTTTACTATAGCTCTATTGATCATCTCCATGGTAATTCTTTCCATGTCTTTACATATAAGACTAGCGAGGCTTATGGCTCTGTAGTTTCCAGGGTCTGTAGATGGCCCACCTTTGTGCAGAGGTATGACTGTTACCTTTCTCCATTCTTGAGGCACAAAGCCTGTTTGGAGGGTACAATTAAATAGTAATTTGAGAGGCCCTGATAGGTCATGTTTCATGCTATTTAGAAGGCATCCTGGAATATTGTCTGGGCCCATTGATGCAGTGTTCTTGGTCTTAGAGAGAGCATTAAGGACCTATTCCCTAGTGATAGTAGGGGGATTTATATTTGATGATATTTCCTGAGGGAATGTTGAGGCAGAGAGAGGGGTAAATTTGGAGCTGAATTTATCAGCCAGGAGGTTTGCTATATCTTCTGGCTCAGTATAGGTGGCTCAATACACAATGAGCTCTGCACACAATTGTGCATTGCCTTTGAGATTGCAGACATAACTAAATAATGCTTTGTGGTTGTCCTTGGCCTGGGAGGCCACACTTGCCTCACATTTGGCTTTGGTAGACTTTATTTGTTCTCTGAGTTGTTTGTTTAGTTTGATGAGTGCTTTTGTCCTGCTGGGTGCTGCACCTTCTATTTTTTGCAATGGTTTCTTCCAACTGTTATATAGCCAATTGATTTTGTGATTCCACCAGGGTGGCTTGTTTTTTGAGTTAGTTCTGTACTTCTTCCTGGTAGGTACAGCTGCCTCTATGCAGCTATTAACATGCTTGTACGTGGTCTCTGTGAACAGTTCTGCATACGCAGAAGTGCTCACAGGGTTTATGGGGGCTTGACATTTTGCCAGGTTCTCACTTAATAGCGGTAGCTTAGCCATAGAATAGTTTCTGAATATTCCAGGTTTAGTTGGGTGTCCAGGTTTTATTTTTACTTCAAAAGAGACCATTTTGTGGTCTGACCTTATCAGGGAAGCATTACAGTAGGGGGTATGCTGCAGTCTCCCATTTTAGTGAGGACCAGATCCAGTATGGTTGCACCCCTGGTTGGTGTATTGATTATCTGGTCCCGGGAATTTGTGCTTACACAACCCAGGAATCGATGTGCCTGTGCATTTGTTGTCATATAGGATTTCCAGTTAATAGTGGGGTAATTAAAGTTACCCATGAATATGGTATGGGGTTGGATGGTTAGTGTTTCTAATAAGTTTAAAGAGTCTATATTAGAACATCGAAGTTTCAAAACTTCGAATGTTCTAATATCAAACCCTCTTCAGCGAAAGCTGAAAATATCAAAGCAACAGAAAACCAAATTTTTTCCTAGGGAAAGAATTTGGTTGTCCGTTTCTGTTGCTTCAGTATTTTCAGCGCTGTGGTGGAAAGTTACCGGTCAGGTTCAGGTAAGTGTGCGATTGAGTGCGGGTTGGGTTAGTTAGAGTTAGGGCACAGGTTAGGTATGTGTGCGATTATGTGGACGTGAGGGTTAGGGCAGGTTAGGTGAGTTAGGGTTAGGGCGCGGGTCAGGTAAATGTGCGATTGTGTGGATGTGAGGGTTAGGGTGGTTGAGGTGAGTTAGGATTAGGGCGTGGGTCAGGTAAGTGTGCATTTGTGTGGATGTGAGGGTTAGGGTGGGGTAGGTGAGTTAGGGCGGGTAAGGTGAGTGTGCGATAGTGACGGACGTTAGGGTTAGGGTTTGGGTTAAGGTAAGTGGATAGTTAGTGGTGTGTGTATAGTTTAGTGTAGGGTTAGGTAAGATTTTAGGTATATGTGTGTGGATTGCTGTTTGTTTGGTGTGCTTGTGTTGTGTGTATGTGTTTTGGAACAGCAAATTTTTTCCCTAGGAAAAAAATTGCTGTTCTGTATGTTCGATGTTTTCAGCTTTCGCTGAATAGGGTTCGATGTTAGAACATTCGAAGTTTTGAAACTTCGATGTTCTAATACAGACCCAAGTTTAAATACATGGTAGGGGTTTCCTGGGTCATAGAGGGGGACCTATAGCTTGCAAGGAAGTGGTACTGGATTTTACCTATGATGGTTTGAACATGGAGCAACTCACATGCATTGTCCTGTTTGACCACTGTTGAAGTATATTTATTTTTGATGTAAATAGAGACGCATCCACCTTTAGTCCCTGCCTGTGAAGTAGCTGGCCTAAATGTGCAGAAGGCATTATAACCTTGCACTGTTGATGTGATCTCCACGGCTTTAAACCATGTCTCAGTGACTGCACAGTCAGCATTCTCTAGGGTAAAGAGGGCTTCTAGGGAGTAGAGTTTTTTGTTTAGACTTCTATTATTGAGCAGTAATACCTTTAGGTTTTCTTGGTTTTGATTTGCTATGCCAGAAGTACTTTCAGTTTGGCATTGCCTAAAAAAGTCACTATGGTGGAAGACAATGTTTTAGCTAATATTTAAAAGCCTAGAGGGGAGAGGTGCAGACCATCCCTGGCAAAGCAGCATGTTCTGTTGACCATCTCCTTTCATGCTGACAAATATTGCACCCCCTTAGAATGATACCAGAAACTAACATCTTTTGTTCATATTGTGGCATCATCCTTGGAGAAGATAAAATGCTTCTCAATGCTAGGCTCATACCACCCTGAGGCACATATTCCGAGATCTCCATATTTCTCTTCAGTTTAGGGAGGTTTATCTCAGGTCATTTACTCCCACATCGACTATGACTGAGTCATATTGGTAATGGTGGTCCAGTGACCTGAATGCATGCATAATGTGGTAGATCCTAGCCCCTGATAAGCAACTGATTGTAACTTTCCCATTACTCAGCCTGGTGAGAGAGACATCAATGTGTCTCATGATGGAGTCTCCAATGATTACAATGTTGGATTGTGTGGTGACTTGCCTTATGGGCTTAGAGGTAGAGTCTGCATGAGATGTAGCTGTATGTGTTGATGTGGTTATTGTTTTGAAAGAATGCATTTGGGGCTGCTGAGGGTATTTGTTATATGCACTTTGTTTAGAAGGTCTTTGTGGTTTAGGAAGGTTACGTGGAAGTGCCTCAGCATGTGTGGGTCTATATATCTGCATTGAATTGTGTGTGATGGGTGCAGGAATCGATGTGCCTGTGCATTTGGTGTCATATAGGATTCCCAGTTAATAGTGGGGTAATTAAAGTTACCCATGAATATGCTTATTGACATTGCTACTTTTATGTGAGAGCTTTGCATCCAGTGACATTGAGTAAATACATCTCTCACATACCATATCAGTTTGTTTGAGAATTAACTGATTGTCAGCAAACATAAGGCAATTTCTACATTGTCTCAGGATGCCCATATCCACCAAGTTGGTAATGGAGACAGTAGGAAAGTTCATATCCATGGCAACTGACCCTTTTTTATTGATAAGACAGTTGGAGTGAGAATATCAGTCACTGTCAGGAGTAGAAGGAAAGGTGCCCAATTTAGGGCAAAGAGGTGGGGTGTTGAGGAGTCCAGGAATTTCAGTGGACTCCTTGTAAAGCATCAAAACTGAAGGCTCTTGCAAGGGAACAATACTGGCTACAATTACAAGACCGAGGCATGGATTAGTCTGGCTAAGGCTGTCTCCAATGTGGTTGGCATCCCATGCACTGGATAACAGTGTAGGCATAATTTTAATGACCTGAAAAGGCAAAATCAGGATACACTCAACCAGTGGCTAGATGAGTTTAGGGGGTCTATGTTAAATCATCAAATGCTTAAATAAGCAAATGATGATTTATTGTACCCATGTAAGTGAAAGCTTACAATCTTGAATGCTTAGAACAGCAATTTTTTTTCCAAGGGAAAAAAAATCATTGTTCCACAAAAAAAAAAAATGTAAAACGTTATACCCCCCCTACTTAAATATACCAACTCCAAGATCACACTACAATCACAAAAATGGCAAAGTAATGGAAACGGCCAAGTGATTTATTTCCCAGGAACAGAATTTGCTTATATGCCATTTCGCTATTTTGTCTTTTTGTGCTTTCAAGTTTGATCAAGACACATTTGAAAGAATGCGTCTTCAATCATTTAATAGGTACCCGAGTTCAGGACTGCTGATATACCACAGTTGTGTAAGCATACCAATAAAGAGAATTTATAGTAGATAGAAAGTTTCATATAGGCAAGACTGGTATGCAAAATGTTCTTCTCTTGTTCTCTTCTTTTTATTGCACAGTCAACTTGGAGATTATGGCAAATAGAGATGACCATGCTGAGCATCTAGAGGGACTGCAGGAAACAAGGGGTATGTATGCAGCACAACATAACTATTATTTTACCTAAAGTATTGCTCTTCTATGCAGTTGTAGCAAAATAAGCATGCATAACCTAACTGTAAAAGCAAGCATGCATGGTTCAGTCTGTAGCACAAGCCAACTGTAGGAGTCAAGTTTAATACTGTAGACAGACGTCATGGGTTCAAATACTACAAGTAAGAAACATATGGCAAAATTCTTTAAAAATATTACATATTTTAATTTCAACAAAAGTAACATAAATGCCTTGCTGTTAACTTAATATGTATAATTTGACCAAGCATATGTGCAATATATGCACATTGCAAGGATTATTTTGAGCAATCCTTACTTATAACTTGTAGTTGTTAAGAAGTATAATTAAATGTAAAAGTAGAGATAAAATACTTTATTACTGTGATAATGCATTGTATGTCATATATAATAGCACTAATTATATCTTTTTTTTCTCTTACCCCAACCATAATCTCTCTTTTTTATTTTTCTATGTGTCATCAAAACATTTTCATGTCATCCATCTCTGAGAAATCAAGAAATGCTTTACAGCACAGGCAGGTAGTCCAACCCCCATGGATCAGCCTGCCCCCACTCCACCGCCTCCTGCACTGATGCCCAGTACATCTGGGACCCAAACTGTCAGTACTACCTCCACTGCTCCTGCACTACCTGGGCCTTCTGCATCAAGTAATACTATTCCCCCAGCTGGTGATGTGGTACCCTCTGGGAGTACTGGTGAAGAAGAGGATTTTTTTCACCTGAAAGGACTTGCCAGGCTTGGTGCTTAGGGTCATGTACAGCACCACTGGTGCATTACTACACTGGACGGAGAGGGTGCTCTCTTTTATGGTCCATAGGAAAAGACATCAAGCACTCAAACAGTGACCAAAGGAAGGAGACAGTGATTACAGTCCTATGGGTGAGGATTAGATTCTCACTCTCCCCATGTTTTATGAGCATGGGCATATGTTGTCTCCTCCCCTAACCCCAATCATGGTGTCCCCAACCTGTCTTGTCTCTCACTGTCCCTATCTCTTGTCTTGTTTATCCTGTTTCTTTGCATATGCTTCCTCACCTACTCTACTTATCTGACCCAGAAATATCTACATCCCTTACTCAACATTCCTCTCTTACTGAAGTAAAAAAAAAAAAAAAAAAAGAGCACCTGTCCCACAAAAAATATCATGTCCTAATAGCTCTCCATGTCACACACATGTCATCTTGACACACTTGATTTGGTCCAGTTGGCTATACAGCATGATTTCATTGTTGTCACCCCTCTTTGTTGAGGTGACAGTCCAAATTCAGATAATATTCTGCATATATTTTCATTTTACATTGTTGAAGTGTATAGCTATATTTCTTTCCTCTCACTCCTTCTTGCACATTCCTATAATGCTTTCCTTTTGTTCTTCCTCCTGCTTGCCACCCCCCCACGCATTTTACCAGTTTCCTATCTACCCCATTTTAAAACTTTTAATCTGGTCAAAAAATAGAATCACATACCACAACCATAAGTAAAAAAAAATCAAGTAAGCCCTTCATTTTCTGTCCTCTGTATTTGCGTGGAGTTTGGCATCATGCACCAATGCCAAACGACTGTGAACGACTCTTCAGTGGTGTGATTACCACCCCACAATGCTGCTTAAACATACTGCACTAAGGTAAAACACAGTGAGAGTAGAATAAAGAATTATTTCATTGCATTATAAGTACATATTTAAAATTATTAAATACACATGGATTCAAACCTTTTATCATCTGGGCTACAAAATAAATCTGTCAATGCATTTACACCTGCTGCCACAGAGTGAGCTAAGCAGCAGGTGTGTTTCTTACACTCAGTACTATCCACAGTGCTGACTGCTGTGCATCTTGGCTTAATGTATTTGTATAGAGGTAAACAAACTAATAGAACTCATAATTTTATCAGTGAAGCACAAGTCTGCATTTGCTCTCCACTTAACTATGCACAAATGGGGAAAGCAGTATAAATGTGTACCTCTCATGAGCAAACACTTTAACATCTATAGCACAAATACACTGCTCAGTGGTGTGCTATGAAAAGTGCTCCTTATCATGTACCACTTATGTTTACTGTCCATTTAGTCTTCATCCCATGAAAGTACATGTAAAAACATAACCAAAGGGAAGGTACATTTTAAGGAAAGAACACATATTCACACTGTAGCCATGTGTTACCTGCACCCATAGAATTGAAACTTGGTCTCTCAGTACTTGTTCATAAATATATCAACTACACTACAGAAATAAATAAAAACTGCTTTCTTATATGCAATGGATATTTTTATACTGACAATACACATTCAAATTTTCTAGTATTTGTAATAATGTGGACAGCTGTTTGCATATAGTTTGCTAAGCTGTCTTTTAAGGTATACCTGCACATTGGTCCTAGATACTCGCACTCAACTGATCCTCAAATACAACATATATTTAACCTACCTCAAAAGGATCTGACTTGCTACTTTTAAATTTAAATCTCAGAAGCAGTGCGTTACTAAGGTTCACACATTTCATACTATCTTCTCTCTTTACTTCCCAGATATAGCCATTTTAACAGAGACTTGGCTGAAACCACACATTACAGATAATGAACGTTTTCTTCCAGGCTATAGCATATGAAGACCAGACAGAAAGGAGTAGCCATAGTATTTAAGAATAACCTCATACTACAACTAAATCTCAATATAACAATGCCTAACAACACTGAGGTACTACTGACCAAATTACAAATTAACCCTAATAAGTATATAATCATTATAGCCATTTATATTCCACTAAGTAATAATGTGTCCAAAACTGAGCACATCCTCCAAAGTATTTCAAATGACATTAGCCATGAAACCATCATCATGGGTGATTTCAATACTGACTGGTTGACAAGTAACTCACAAAACCCAGCAATCATATCACATTCTATGGCCTCACACAAATTATCCAACATTCTACCAAACTCTGGACCCCACCCAGTTTGGGTTTGTAAAAGGCAGATCATGTCCCCTAAACCTGATAGACTTCTTTGAAGAAGTCACCAAAGCCATAGACAAGGGTAAGGTGGTTCACACATCCTATCTAGATCTTGCCAAGGCTTTCGACACCATCCCCCACACTGGAATTATAAATAAACTCACTAAACTAGGTATAAATCCCTATGTCACATGAAGGGTTCCCAACTGGCTCACAGATAGAACCCACACTGTAAAAGTAGCAGACTCCAAATCCGACTTCAGACCAGTGACAAGTGGAGTACCACAGGGTTCAGTCCTGGGTCCTCTCCTGTTTGGTATCTACTTCTCTGAAGTACAGGGTAACACAGAATGTCTTTGGCTAACGAAGTTCACAGATGACTGCAAGCTAGGAGCCATAATCAAAACTCCTAACGATGTGGACATCCTACAAAAGGGCCTCACTGAGATAGATGCCTGGTGTCAAAGCCATGGCCTCAAGCTCAATGCCAAAAAGTGCATTGTCATCCCCTTTGGTAAAACCTCTGTACCCATGAACTACAACATAGGCGGTAGTATACTTAACACCGAAAGTGTGATAAGAGACCTTGGGACACAGGTGGACAGTAGTCTCTCCTTTGATAATCACATCACCACAGTAGTCAGGAAATCCTTCTACATGGCACACCTCATCACAAAAGGTTTCTCATCCAGAAAAAAAGAGGTCATTGTTCCCCTCTACTCATCACTCATTAGACCCATTATAGAGTACAGTGCCATTTTGGTATGTACCTCACAAGACATCTACAACAACTGGATATCCCGCAGAAATACCTCACAAAGAGGATTACTGGCCTCAAACAGATGCCCTATGCAGACAGTTTCAAATAACTTTAGCTTTACTCCATCGCATATCGCCTACTCAGAGGTGATCTCTGCCTAACATACAAAGCTATGTCAAACCCAGAGCTGTTGGACATGCTGCACTTAAAGAAATCCCAATCCCTCTGAGCTACACGTTCTAGGGACCTAAACCTTGTCACCACAATAAACAGAACATGCTGGAGGGATAGATTCCTGTCCCAGAGACTTCCCATACTCTGGAATAAACTACCTATCTATATCAAACAAAGCTCCTCATTAGCACTCTTCAAGAAAAATCTTGATGATTGGATGGGAAATAGGAAATTCACCCCGGGGATCACCTCTGTGGCTCTGCTCAACAGTGGCACAGGAAAATAATTTTCTTGGGTGGCAAAATCCAGGGTACCTTTTTGGCTAGGCTTGTATAGGCCCCAGGGCCGATAGCCTAGTACCTACCTATGAACCTATGAACCTATGAATAGACAAAAAAATCAAATAGACAGTCTATCCTAGACTGGACTCTGACTAACAAACCCTCCCACTATCAAAATGCTGGATGTCTACCTGACCACATACCTACCTATCTGCTCAGGCAAAACATTAACACTACTAAACATACAAATTTTCACCAAATCCGTAATAAGAAACATTTCAAGGACTTGCCAGGCTTAGTGCTTAGGTTTATGGATATGGTATACCATTGGTGCATGCCTACACTGGATGGAGAGGATGCTCTCTTTTGTGGTCCATAGGATAAGCCCTCCAACAGAGAGCAGAGTAAGGGGACAGTGATGATAGTCCTATTATGATGACCTTAATTCTTCCAGCTCACTAGCTTCCATAAAAAAATTCTGCCTGACTCACAAGAGTCAGAGCTGTGGTCTCATTTCAAGTTTTAGTATGCAGTTAAAAGCAGAATACAAGTAAAACACAAGGTAAATAAAACAAATCACAGTATTCAAAATAGAAAAGGGCAATAAAGTAATACAACAAATAAAAAGCAAACTAACCTTTCCCTCACAGCAAAGTGCAGCAGAGTCTGGGTGAGCCTTTCTAGTAAGGGAAGTAAATACTATGGGAAGAAATAGCCAGGGAATTGTTATGGCTAGGCCTGTATAGGCCCTAGGGCCAATAGCTCCGTACCAACCTATAAGCCTACATACACAGACAACTCTATCCCAAGATCTGATCAACACTCTAAAAATGTAACTAGGCTCCTCTTAAGAATTTGCCCCTTGATGCTGCTGTTAAACATTTTAATAATGCTTTTCTTAACATTCTTAATAGAATGGCACCTCCCACAATCCATGTAAAGGTAAATTATGCCCCATGGCTGACTAATAAATCAAGAACCCTCCTTAAGCTGACAAGACTTAGAGCTTATGGCAAACTAACAAAACCCAACCTAATCACTTAGCACATCAACAAATCAGGAATAAGGTCAAACACCAAATCAAACTAGACAAAAAAAATTACTACAAATGCATTCAACTGAAACATCAAACAAATCCACAAAACATTTCGATCACAATCAAAAAAAATCTTCCATACTGGACAAGCCACAACCCCCTCCTCCAATATATCAACCAACTCAGGCACCATATAATTCAATAAATACTTCACTCAAAGTATTTTATTACAAAAAATAATCAACACCATCTAGCATTGATGCCTAAGCCAAACAACAATAACAATACTTTTTCATTCCAACCTATCTCCACTAAGACCATATAAAAACTTCTAAGAAAACTCAAACCTACCAGAATAGCAGCCAATAGTTTACCAGAAGCAATTTCCTTCCCTGTATGAATACTGATTAATCTGTCTATTGCTGACTAACATGTTCCATCAGTCTGGAAAAATCTCACACTAAATTCCCCTACACAAAGCAGAAAGTCAACAGAATGTACAAATTATCGACCCATCGCCATCCTATCCCCACTATCTAAACTCTTAGAAAGGTGCATGCATTCTCAACTTCTGCATTATCTCACAACCAATAACATGCTTGCCAAATAAAATCATGGTTTCATACCCTATCTTTGCAACACTACTGCACTTCTTAGTTTTACCAATACCCTAAACCAATACAGAAATGAAAGGAAAATAGTTTCATTAGTCTTTCTAGATATGTCTAAGGCCTTTGACACAGATGCCCACTACATGCTACTGACTGTTCTCTTAAAACTAAACCTCAGCCCTGGTTCCAAAGTTACCTAACAGGCCAACAGCAGGCAGTGAAGTGGTTACAGGACCTCTCCCCCTACTCCCAGTCACACTAGGAGCACCACAAAGTTCCATTCTCAGTTCTTTTCTTTTCAGTATTTTTACTAATGACCTCAATTCTACCACCCTACTAGCTTCCATAATCCAGTACACATGCAACTTTAAACTTATATTTGCAGCATCTACCATACAACAGCTTCAAGACTTAACACAAAAGTCCTTCACTGAAATTGAATCATGGCTGTCTAATTTGTAGCTCATACTTAATGCCAGCAAAGACAAACTGATGATCTTTCATCCAACCAGACCCACATATCCCCCTCCCACCTTCTATATCGCTGCTATTGACAATACAAAAATTACTCCTGAAACTTAAACAAAACTAGTAGGCATTATAATTGATAATAAATTGAGATCTGATTTACATATATCGCAAACAATCATGAAATACACAAAACGAGAACCCTATATAGAAAAAAATTCTAACAGATACTTCTAGAATTGCTATCGCCAAAACCCACCTCCTGTCAGTTCTCCTCTATGCCTCACCCATTCTTACCATTCTTAAAAAGACAGACTTAGACAAACTGGTAGCATGCTATAACAAAATAACTAAATTTGGAACAGACTCTACACATATCACACACCAGTTTCCCTCTAAAAAGCTCTCCTGGCTAGAAATACCACAACTCCTGGCTTACAACCAGTTAACCATGGCTCACAAACCACTTTATAAGCCTGAGAAAACTCCTGCTCTCCTAAATATACTACAACCTTATTTCAACAAATGTATGTTTCGCTCAACAAATAAATTATTATTACAAGTTACCAAATCTATAAACACTGCAGGAGATTCTCTATACTTCTGCCATAGGTTCATAGGTTAGTACTAGGCTAACTGCCCTTGTGAGCCATTTTAAGCCTAGCCAATTACCCCATGTGAGAATCAAACCCTGACCCTTGTGTTTGTAAGGTAAACACCTTAGCCATTATGCTACCCTCCCACCATATAGCAACAACTGGGAATGCACTTCTTGTCTCTATTACACCCATTATCAACTCAATTTAACTCAATTTAAAAAATACTCAAAAATCATTTATCAGATTTGTGGCTCTGTTCATATAACAGTTCAGGCTAACTATGAACAACTATAACCTGTTTCTACCTTACTCATAAAACTACCAAGTTAACATATTATTATCTCACCCAGACTTTTTTCTTCCTATCCTACCTATCCGTTACCTCACTTAACTAAATGAAAACACCTATCCACTTACTAACTATACTTGTCAAAATCTCCTCTCTTCCCTCAATTTTTCTCAACTTGACTTCCCTTCTTCCTCATTTTACTTTCTCTCCTCTTTTTAAAACAATTGAACAGAAAGTGATTACAGTATATGTTTTGCTTATTCTGTTTTTTTTTCTTTTAGCTAACTGTAAATACAACTTTACAATTATCACTCTAACACTATACTGTCAAATGCAAGCCATGTGCTACAATAGGTAGCACTGGACTAGTCTCTCACTATATATTGGACATCTGTATCATTGCAACATCAGATAAACTCAACCAACT
Organism: Protopterus annectens; assembly: GCF_019279795.1. Lineage (NCBI taxonomy): Eukaryota > Metazoa > Chordata > Ceratodontiformes > Protopteridae > Protopterus > Protopterus annectens. The sequence goes on from NC_056734.1 coordinate 852,607,006, forward strand.
CTATCCAATTTATTAGGTATTGTATAAGTACTGTAAATTACGGTATCATTTTCATGTCTTTTATCAGTGTATAAAAAGTGTCATTATGTCTATGTGTTTATGTATTGTTACTATGTGGAACTTTTCTCTCTGGGCCTCCATTGAAAATGGGAACTGGTGTGTGTGTGTGTGTGTGTGTGTGTGTGTGTGTGTGTGTGTGTGTGTGTGCATGTGTTTTCCAATTTAGGCATATCTCATAGCCTGGTTTTACTCATTAATGATCACCATACCAGCATACCCCATGCTAATGTCATCCAATTTGCAGATGACTCCACCATTATCGGCATGGCCAAGTCTCCTTCAGAACTACTACACTACCTAAACCCTACCACCACCCTCCACTGATGGAAACCAAATATTTAATAACCATTCCTAAATAAAATAAAAACATGTGTTATGTTGCTCAACCCCCAAAAAAAAAAAAAAAAAATTTAACAAAAAACTCACACAACAAACTCAAAACAACACTTGTCTCAAAGTAGTCCCACATACATAAAACTCAGTCATCATAAACAAACAACAAACAAGCATAGCACAACAAACAAAAAAAATAAATAAAAAAAAAAATAAAAAAAAAAAAAAAAAAATCCAAAAACTAAGATCCACAAACACTTCAAGCACTGTCTCTGTCTTGTGCAAAGACTTTTCCTTTTTCCCTCCTTCTTCCTACTTCCAACCTTGCTCTATGGTAACCACCTCTCTTAATATAATACAAACTCTCTCAAAAATCAAAAATTTGTAACAAGCCAAAAAAACTAAAAAAAAACAACCATCCCACCACTGCATATCACTCCAACATCTAAACTGGCTAGAACTTCCCCAACATCTAACATACCAGCACTGTCTTCACAAAAAAAAAAAAAACACAAACCACACACCCACCTTCGCAGAGGCTCTCAATAAAAATCTACCCAAACAGCAGGGACCTCCAAGGCAGAAACGCACTTGACCAGCACAACACAACATTAATCACGAGATACATAACTTTCCTAAACAGTTTGCTACTCAACCAAAGCTCCTAAGGCAAAACAGCATGCCCAGCACACTAGTCATAGGTGACTCGATAGTGAGGCACACTGATGCCCCACTCAGTAGGTTGAATAAGGAGAAAGTAACAGTCAGCTGCCTGTCAGGTGCTAGGATCCATCACAAAATGCACGCACTCAGATCCATCAACAACAAGTACAAATATGACTCTGTCATTGTACATGTGGGTGTGAATGACCTGAGACATACCTCCCTGGACTACATGAAAAGAGACATGGAGGAGCTCTCAAATTATGCAGCCCAGGTGGGTATGACCCTAGCCCTGAGCAGCATCCTACCATCACCCAGAATGATACCACAGTACAAGCAGAAAATGATTTTCAACAATTGGATATGTTTTTGGTGTCTTTCTAAGGGGATCCAGTATCTGTCTGCCTGGGATGACATGATTGACAGAGCTCGATGCTTTGCCAGAGGTGGCCTGCATCTGTCACCCCTGGGCTTCTGGATACTGGCCAAGGCTCTTGCCACCCCTATAGTGCCTTTTTAAGGTGGTGTTTGAAAGATCAAATTACCACCATAACAGCTACAAACAAATGCAATCTGAGGGTCATGCTGCTCAATGCTAGAAGTCTAAATCTCAAAATGCACTCACTTGAAGCACTCCTTAAAATAGAGGACATCAGCATTTGTGCTGTAACAGAGACCTGGTTCAAGGCAGCAGAAAGCACCCTTGCACTACCAAGCTATAACTCATTTCGAACCTTTCGGCCCCAGAACTTGGACCAAAGCTCCAAAAGTGGTCATGTTTCCATATTCATAAAGGATGCTCACACCTCCAGACTGGTAGCCCAACATAATGCATCAGAGATACTTCAGTTGCAGCTAACACTGGGTAAGACAGTGATTCAGGTTGTAGCCTGTTACAGGTCCCCAACCATGTCCCAGGACTCACACTCCATGTTCCTAAGCACCCTAGAGAATATTAGGGTCCAACCTAACACTCTCATACTGGGTGACTTCAACTACCCCTCCATTAACTTGGAAAACTACTAATGTACCAATACACTTTCCCAACGTTTCCCGGAATTCATTAATTCCAATGCCCTGGACCAGCTCATTCTTACCCTCACTAGTGGTAGCAATATCTTTGACCTGGTCATTACTAACATGGGCAACCATTGCTCTACACCAGTAGTCAACTCCTCCCTGTTTAGATCTGACCACAAACTAATCACCTTGGAAATCCACATCTGTTCCCCCCCCCCTGCAAAGGTAACCACCATGAAAAACTTCTCCAAAGCTAACTTTGGGCTCCTAAAAACAGAGGTGGCTAACTTCACGGCACTCATGTAAATGGAGAATAGTTGAATGACTGCCAAATCATACACCAATGCACTGTATGAACACGTACGCAAATGCATGGATCTCGCCATACCCAATAGAACCAAGATGCTCTCCTCCAAAAAAAGGAAGCCAATCTGGTGGTCACTATAAACAAACTCTACAACAGAAGGAGGAAACTGATGCAGAATAAGGTGAAGTCGCAAGACTGGAAAAACTCCCTTATCAGCCTCAACAAAAAGTTGAGATCCCTCATCACATCCTCTAAAGCTAGCTATGAAAACAGAATTGCAACAGACAGGAAAGACAACCACAAGGCCTTCTATAGTTATGTAAAGAATCTCCACGGCGATACCCAGATTTGCTCTGAGCTACTACACACAATGGTACCTCCTATACTGAGCCAACAGATATTGCCAATATACTGGCCGACACATTCATTGCCAACTTTACCCCTCTCCCCCAAAGGACCAATCACAATACCAGTAGATTGCCAGGCACCCACTATTACTGCTGTAGAGGTTAAAACAGCACTGTCCAAGGCCAAGAATACAGATTTTAAGGGACATGGTAATATCCCTGGCTATGTTCTACATGAACTGCAGAGTGAACTAGCACCTTACCTGTGTGCCCTGTTCAATCACAGCCTTACCTCAGGCTTTGCCCCTACTGAATGGCGCACTGCTACAGTTATCCCTCTCCACAAAGAAGGAGTGACTACAAACCCTGGGAACTATCACCCCATTAGCCTGACAAGTCTGATATGCAAAGCTTTGGAACACAAAATCATGGACCTAATAAACAAGGATATAGGGAATCTCCAAACTCTGAATCCCACACAGTTTGGTTTTGTGAAGTGTAGATCATGCCTGCCCAACTTGGTTGACTTCTTTGAGTCAGTCACCAGGACTGTGGATGAAGGCAAGGTGGTATATACAGCCTAACTTGATCTGGCCAAGGTCTTTGATACCATTCCCCACTCAGGAATCATAGAAAAACTCACTAAGTTAGGCACCAACCCCAATATCACTTGGTGGGTTGCAAACTAGCTCACAGATAGAACCCACAGTGTGAAGGTAGCTGACTCCAAGTCAGACTACCAGTCATGAGTGGAGTCCCACAGGGATCAGTCCTGGGTCTTCTCCTGTTTGGTATCTACTTCTCAGAAGTCCAGGTCAACACAAAGGGACTCTGGCTGACAAAGTTCACAGATGATTGCAAGTTGGGAGCCATTATTGATTGTGATGTTGACATTCTACAGAAAGGCCTCACTGAGACCAATGACTGGTGTCAGAACCATGGCCTTATGCTCAATGCCAAAAAATGTGTCATCATCTCCTTTGGGAAAAAACCATTTCTCATGAATTACCACATTGATGGTAGTCCACTGAACACAGAAGACATTATAAGAGATTTGGGAACACAGGTTGACAGTGACATCTCTTTTGACCATCACATTACCACTGTGGTCAGAAAGTCCTTCTATGTGGCACATCTCATTACTAAGGGATTTGCATCCAGGAAAAAAGAGGTCATTGTCTCTCTCTACTCTTCCCTCATTAGGCCAGTCATTCAGTACAATGCCCCATGTGGCATGCACCTCACTAGACACCTGCAACAACTGGAGATTCCACAAAAGTACCTCACAAAGAGGATCCTAGGCCTTTAACACTTATTCTATATGGACAGACTCAAAAAACTCCAACTATTCTGTATCTCATATTGCCTACTTAGAGGCATTCTCTGCTTGACTTACAAAGACAAATCTGACACAGCTCTGTTAGAAATGCTACATCTAAAGAAATCCCAATCCCTCCACACCACATGCTCCAGAGATCTTAACCTCATTTCCACAATCAACAGAATGTGCTGGAGGGACAGTTTCATAACCCAGAGACTGCCCATGCTATGGAATAGACTTCCCATATAGGTCAAACAGAGCACCTCACTGGCCTTCTTCAAGAAAAATATTGATGAGTAGATGGGAAATAGAAAATTCACCCCAGGGATCACTCCACTGGCTCTTCTCAACAGAGGCACAAGGAACTAAGGTTGGGTGGCATGATACCAGGGTAATCCTTTGGGCTAGGCTTGTAAAGGCTCCAGGTCATTAGCCTAGTACACACCTATGAACCTATGAACCTGTAACTAACCACAGCTCATAAGCTGATCTATAAGCCTTCTAGCTATCCTGCGCTCTCCTCTCTGTGCACCATGTATCCCCCAAATAGACATCTGCGATCAGTCAATGACATGTTCCTTAATGTAGCAAAATCTAATCTTTCTGCCAGTGAAATGCATTAACCATATGCTATAGCAAAACTATGGAATGGTCTCCCTCCTTCAATTAGGTGTACTAGCAACCCTGAATATTTTAAGACTTCACTGAAACAACACCTGTTCTCCCATTGGCTATGTACATGTACCAGCACTGACTTAAAAAAAATATTGCTAACCTTTCTACTTTTCTTCCCCTTCTCACGTATAGCTCTGACTCCTTATATATATATATATATATATATATATATATATATATATATATATATATATTCAGTGCTTTCAACTTACCACCTGTCATGCACCAACCAGTCCCACATAATCAACTATATCAGTCACCTACCATATCTTCTATTTATTCTTGATGCCTATTTAGCAGTAGCTCTAAGGCTATACCTTACATTCAGAATCTTTAATCTGCTGATCTCCATCTTTCCCTCTCTACTGCAAAACTGCAATACTGTATTGTTCACACATTCATATTATTCCATGTCATCAACTGTATTCTTGTTTGGCTTGCATACTTAATACTAGTTATACAGATGTTAGATTTTATCTATGTTATTGCATTACCTATTCTGTAATGTATTCTATACCATCATTGCTTGATTTCTATATGTTGATTCTGTAGCTTTATCATGTTTGCTTTTGGAGCATTTCTCTCTGGGCCTCTACTGAAAATTGGCTCATCCTGGTCCAGTAGACCTTCCAGTAAACAAATGCAAATAAAAATGAAATAATAATAAAATAACTGTGTTTCCTGCAGGCATCACTACAATCCCATGAATTACCAACATTCTGACAGTTGTACATGTCTACACATCCATTTAATTCAGGCCTCCCTACATCTTCACTCATGTCATCCACTATAAATTGTCCTGCAGCCTTGTAAAAGTCAGACTTGTGCCACAGTGCTTGTATTAAGTACTGAGTTCTCTAGTCTGTGTTCTTAGGTAGGGATTCTAATCTCACTGCAGTGAACTGGGGTGTGTGTATGTCTGTTTGTTCACTTGGTTGACATTAGAGAGAGTATTTTACACCAGCACATGGGACGCTGCTAATACCATCTTCTTCAAATCAGACACTGCTGATGTCATCATTTATAAAGTGTTGTGCAACCCCTCTCCAAGTCAGACTTATGCTGTGGTGCTTGTATTAAATATTGAGGTCTCTAGTCATTGTACTTAGATAGGTAAGGGTTCTGTTCTCACTGCAGTCAACTGGTGTGTGTGTGTGTGTGCGTGTGTGTGTGTGTGTGTGTGTGTGTGTGTGTGTTTGTGTGTGTGTGTTTGTTCACTTGGGTGGCATTAGAGAGAGCAGTTTACACAAGCATGTGGGATACTGCTATCACCATCATCTTCTCTCCGAACTCTGCTGATATCATCAGCTACATCTCTCTCTCAAGCATGTTCTGTTAATGTCACAGGCTAAGTTAAGGCCAATAGGCTGAGTAACTCTTGCGCCATTACATTTGTGGATGTGCAGTATTTCCATCAGGGCATGATCACAGACTGCCCTGTAGGCCAGACAAAAGTCACTTCTCAGCAGCCTATACAATACAGAGTACAGTGGCAGGGCATTTAGTCTATCTACCTACATTATGGAATGGTTTGGAGGCCCTGTATTTTCTTGATGAGAACCCCCTGTGGTCTCTCCAGCTGCTACTGTGTCTGGTGAGGTACACGCAAAAAGGAGCATTGCACCCTATTAGTAGTCTGATGAGGGTCAAGTACAGTAGAATTATAACAGACCTGGAAATGAGGCCCTTACTTATGAAGTACATGACACATAAGGCTTTCCTTACCACTGTGAACGCTTGGTAGTCAAAGTTCAGATTGCTGTCTACCTGTATTGCAAGGTCTCACACCACTGGGTTTGTGCTTGGAGTGGTGTTGTCAATACTGTAATTAGTGGGGAATTTCACTTTGTGAAAGACATTAATAATGGCACGTTTTTGTGTTTAGTTTTGGAGCGTGGCTTTGGCACTAATCATTTGCCTGTGTTAGCCCCTCCTGTAATATGTTAACATTATTGGGGGATTTAATGATTGCACCCAGTTTGCAGTCATCAGAAACTTGGTAAGCCAAAGGCTATCTACATTAGGCTGGACTTCCAAGAAATAGATTTTGAATAGTAAAGGTCACAGTGCAGATGTTTGTGGTAGGTCACTAGTGATGGCTGTACTGGTAGAGGTTGAGTTACTAATTTTGACAGTATGTATTCTCTCAGTGAGTCAAATGGCTACTCATCTAGTAACATAAGGGTTAATCCCAAGCTGGGAGAGTTTGTCAATGATACCTGAGTGGGTGACTGTGTCAAAAGCCTTGGCGAGGTCAAGATAGGTGGTATGCACTATGTTACATTTATCCAGGGCTTTGGTGACTTTCTCAAAGAAGTCTACTAGGTTTTATAAGCATGATCAACTCTTAATGAACCCACATTCAGTTGGAACTAGAGTTCGAAGGTCTCCTATGTCCTAGTTGATAAGATCCATGATTATTCTTTCCATGGCCTTGCAGATGAGACTGGTTAGACTTATGGGTCTATAGTTCCCAGGGTTAGTAGATAGCTCCCCTTTGTGCAAGGGGATTACTGTTGCTGTTTTTCACTGCGTTGGTAGAAAGCCAGTTCTCAGGCTATGTTAAAGAGGATGTTGAGTGGGTCTGCTAGGTCCTGTTTTAGATTGCTTAGCAAGCAGCCTGGGATGTTATCTGGTATCACTGAGGCCATGTTTTTAGCCTTGCAGAGCATAGATATGACCTAATGACTAAAGATTCTAGGCAGAGGATTGGTATCAGGTATGTTTTGGGGATATGGCCTATGGGGCAAGGGGGGTGAAGTTTACACCAAACCTGTCAGCTAGCAGGTTGGCAATTTCCTCTGGTGCAGCTTCATGTTTAGATACTTGGCATTAAGCAGCAGAACCTTGAGTTTGCCTCTAGTAGATTTTGCTATGTTGGAACTTCTGTTGCTTTGACATTGTCTTTAAAAGGCTCTATTGGGGAGGCAAGCACCTTTACCAGTATCTGACAGCTTAGAAGACAGAGGTGTAGACCATCAATGGCAAAGCAGCGTAGCCAGCCAACCATGTCATCCCAGGCTGAGAGATAGTGGAGACCCTTGGATTGACACCAGAAGCTAAGCCAATTGTTGAAGTCCATCTTTTTTCTTTATATTGTGGCATCATCCTGGGTAAAGGTAGAATGCTGCTTATGGCTATCATCATACCTGCCTGAGACACATAATCTGAGAGTTCAGTCACATGTCTCTTCATATGATCTAAAGAGGTATGTCTCAAGTAATTCACCCCAACATGAACAATAACAGAGTCATAATAGTACTTGCTGTTGAGTGACATGAGTGACATGGTATAATACACTTTGTATGTATATTGTTAGTGCATTAGGACATGTGCTGTTTTAGTGGAGCAAATTAGCCGTCGACACAGTTCACATTCCACCACCACAGTGACAATTGCAGTATGTCATAGGTGTGCAACTGTCAACATACCATCATTAAGTGCTCTGTGACACACATCAACATAAATTCATATTGATTACATGGTCACATAAGTCTTGTCTCATAAATGGGTCTATATTAGTTTGCCAAAAGTTTATTTCGGTGCGCACCTAATTATTGACCCTTAATCAGTGAAAAATCAATTCTGAGATTCATTGAATTTATCAAGGGCAATGAAATACTTGCCCCACAGCACAATGGATGAACCTTTCGTTAAATCAAACCCACCCAAGTGGGGGGCTTCTCCCCACACACCCCTAATGTGGGGAGCTGCGCCCCACACCCCCCTAATTATATATACCAACTTCGAGATTGCACTACAGTGGAGAAAAGGGCAAAGGTGTGTAGTTGGACAACTACTTCTTTGCCCTTGGTAAATTCAGTGAATCTTGAAAGTGATTTTCACTGATTAGGGATCGATGAATAAGTGCTCGCTAAAATACAGTTTTGGCAAACTAATATAGACGCCTCATACACATGATGTTATGCTGTGGTATATACAACAATGTATCACATGTTTTGATACAACTGCAACCTTGTGGAATTCATTTTATGTGCACTTGTGTTGCTATAACCAAGGATTATTGAGGGGGGGGGGTCAGCAGCACCATTGTGTGATTATTAACATTTGTGTCAGGAAATGTACTGCATGAGCCTCAAACAACTGATCTGTAATGTGTCCTGATATGGCATCAGGCTGCTCAAACACAGCTTGTCCATGAAACACATATAAGCATAAATATAAGTAAGTACATGATATTATTAGAGTTGTATGACTGTGTATAGTACCAGTGCATGGAATGTAATGAATGATGATGGTTGTATTTGTAGATCTTTTCACAAATGATTTATTCCAATGCATTTGAAATGTTAAGGGGAATACACAACCAAGCACCGATGTGCACGTGGATGCCACCAGACATACCCAGCAGGAAGAAATAGACAACCAACAATGTGGGCAAAACATGTAAAGTTAGCACTAAAGCTGTCTGCTAATATTTTAGCTATATCCTTGGGATTAGAATGTGTGATATTATGGATAAGCTCAGTGCATTGTTGGACAATATTCCTTAATTTTCTAACACAACGGAAGAAGTTTTTGTAGTTTCCTTTAGAATCTGTTGCAACTTTAAGTTAATCCTTTAGCTTACATTTTCTAACAGCTTCTTGCTGGCATGTTTCATTGTAGACTTGAGATAGGGGATGGGGATTTCCTGCAGCTTTTCATTATTTTCCTTCTTTTGCTGTAGACTTTATTAATATGGAGGTTCCATCAAAGCAATTTATTCCTGAATTTGCAGTTATATTTAGGGCAGATGGGTACTGACTTTGCTATTCAACTGTTCAAGTGCTGTTAAAAGTCAGAGGTGAATGTGTCAGGCCTCTCAGTTGGGTCCATTTGCAAAGGATTATTGGGAATTTTACATAGGCCTTCTACACATTGAAGTAGTTTTGCCATGCAGAAGTCCCTAAAAGTGGTCTTATTTGCTGGTGAGGTGGTTCATAGGTAAATAGGAGGTTACTAGGCTTTTAGCCCTAGGGCCTTTATAAGTCTAGCCGTGTTATACCTGTGTTCCTTTATTGACTAAGTTGTATGATCTGTATTTGCTGAGTGAGTCTATGATCATCATCAACTGCCCTTATCCAAAAGTGACATAGGTGACATCCCCAGGTTAAATTTACAGTTTCCCATCCAGTTGTCTAAGTTATGCTTAAATATGGTAATTAAGGACCTCTGTTTTACATGACTTGGGAGTTTGTACCAGAGGAGTGGCAATCTCTGGGAGACATATCTGTCCCTCCATCATGTCCTGTTAATGCTGCAGACTAGGTTAAGATTGCTAGAGTGAATGAACAGTGTCCCATTTGGCTTGTGGATGTGCAGCATTTCCATTAGATCAGGGCCTGAGACTTCTCTGTAGGCCAAGCACAAGTCACCTCTCAGCAGCCTATAAGATACAGAGTACATTGACAGGGCCTTCAGTCTGTCTGTGTAGGTCATGTGTTGAAGGACCTAAATTTTCTTGGTGAGAAATCTCCGAGGTCTCTCCAGCTGCTGCAGGTGTCTGGTGAGGTACATACAGATGGGAGTGTTGTACTGTATTAGTGGCCTGAAGAGGGATGAGTGCAGGGGGAGTTATAACATTCTTAGCCCTGAATGTGATGCCCTTATTTTTTAGATGTGTGATATAGAAGGCCTTCCTTACCACTGTAGACACATGGTAATTGAAGTAAAGGTTGCTATCAACCTGTGTTCCCAAATCTCTCACCACGGGGTTTGACCTAAGGGGGCTACTGTTAATATTGTAATTTGCAGGAACTTCCCCTTTGGCAAAATGAATGATAATGCATTTTTTGCATTTAGTTTAAGTCTGTGGTTTTGGCGCCAATCATTTGTCTGTGTAAGGCCTTTTTGTAGTATGTCAACATCAATGGGGGACTCAATGATTGCATTAAATTTGCAATCATAAGTGAAGTTGTTAAGCCACATGCCATCAGTTTTTGTCTGGACTTCTGAGAAATAGGTTCCAAACGGTAAGGGGCCTAGCACAGATCCTTGTTGTATACCACTGGTAACTGGTATGCTGGTAGAGGTGGAATCCCCAAGTCTGACTGTGGCAGAGGTGGAATCCCCAACTCTGACTGTATGCATTCTGCCGGTGAGCCAGTTGACTACCCATCTAGTGACATATGGGTTAATTAGTAGCTTGGTGAGTTTCTCAATGATGCCTGAGTGGGAGAGGATGCCAAAAGCTTTGGCTAAGTCAAGATAGACTGTATGTACTGTTTTGTCTTCATCCAGGGCTTTGGTGACATTCTTGAAAAAGTCCACCAAGTTTAATAAGCATGATCTACCCTTAATGAAGCCAAATTGGGTCAGGTCAAGAGTTTGGTCACATATGTCTTTGTTGATAAGGTCCATGGTGATTCTCTCTATGGCCTTGCAGATAAGGCTGGTTAGGCTTATGGGTCTATAGTTGCCAGGGTCAGTTGATGGGTCCCCTTTGTGCAAGGGAATTACTGTTGCTGTTTTCCTCTCTGCTGGGACAAAGCCAGTACTTAGACTGTGGTTGAAAAGAGTGCCAAGAGGTTCCACTAGGTCCTGTTTTAGACCATTTAATAGGCAGCCTGGGATTCTATCTGGTCCCATAGAGGCTGTGTTTTTAGCCATGGAGAGTGCGGTTATGACCTGCTCTTTGGAGATACTAGGTAGAGGACTGGTGACAGGTATGCTTTGGGGTATGTCTGGTGGGGACAATGAGGTGAAGTTTCCACTAAATCTGTCTGCAAGCAGGTTGGCAATGTCCTCAGGATCAGGATGAGTGGTACCATCCACTACTAGTTTTCCACAAAGCTGGGTCTTCCCTTTTAAATTTCTGATGTAGCTAAAAATACCTTATGATTATCCTTGGCTAGGGATGCTAGTTTAACTTCATAACTGGCTTTAAAGGACTTTACAAGATGTTTAATTTGCTTGTTCCAGCTGTGGATTGTGTGCTTTCTCTGTTGAGTCAGTTCCCTCTTGTTCTTAGTCATTAGAGTCTTCTTTTTGTTGTATAACCTATTTATACTTGATGTCCACCAGGGTGACTTGATCCATTCAGGTAAAGCCGAGTCTTTACATTTGTATAGGTGTTTATAGATGACATTGTTGACAGTGGTAGCAGGGGGTTTGAAACTATTTATGTGATCACTGAGGAGGCTATAGTTTGCTTTGGAGAAATTTTTCGTCCTTTTTGCACTTGGGGGGCCAGGTATGACCGTTACTTCGAAGAAGACTGATTTATGATCAGACCTTACCAGGGAGGGCAACACACAGGGGGTAGTGCAGAGACCCTCATGTTGGTGAGTACTATATCTAGTACATTCAAGCCTCTTGTGGAGGACCAGACTATCTGTTCCAGAGTATTTGTTTTAACAAAGTCCAGGAACCCTAGGGTGAGCGTGTTTGTGCTCATATATGACTCTCAATCAATGGAAGGATAGTTGAAATCACCCATGACCAAGGTGTTTGGTTGTATAATGAGTGACTCAAGTAGGTCCAGGTAGGCAGCGTGGTTCTTGTGGTTCATGGTGGGGGAACTATAGCTAGCTGTGATATAGAAGGGGGGGTTTACTTACAGTTAGTTAGACTTGGAGTAGCTCTAGGGAGTCACTGTTTGACCAGTCTTGAGGTGTATTTGTCTTTAACGAAGATGGGAACTCTTCCTCCTTTAGTTCTTTTCATGTTTGTTTTGAGGTCTGAACGTGTAGAAGACATTGTAGTCTTGCATGGCTGGGGTGCTCTCTGTGGCCTTGAACCATGTCTCTGTGATTACATAGACATTGGCACCTTCCACTTGGTACCACTTGGCCTGACAGAGATGACTGACTAATTATCAGATTTAGCCAGAGATAAGAGATGCATGATGAAGTACAGGTAGGGCATAGGTTGGTAATGACCAGGTCAAGGATATTTGAACCTCTAGTGGGTAGTTGTGCAATTTGCCCCAGTGCATTGGTATTAATGAAGTGTAGAAAATGATAAGCACAACTATTTTTAGAGCTGAAAGTGTGCAACCAATGTGTATTTAATTGATTGCTCTTAGAAAGAAGACTCTGAAACTCAAATGTCTGTCATTATTTAGTGACTTCCATCCTCAATGATATGCCAGAAAACCACAAATTCTGTGACAAAAAAACAAAAATATCAGGTAAAAATTGGGAAATTCTACAAAAATCTGAACAGTTGAGAGGTATGCAGTGGTGTTGAGATAATTCCTGTGATCTTTGGGCAACATTAATGTGGATCTGTAGTTAGCAAGGAAGTAATAGTTGGATTTTTGACTGATGTGGCTCTCCACAAGCTCCAAGTTAGGGCTATGGGTAATTTGGATATAAAGTAATGCTGTTTCTAACAAATACAAATATTCCGCCAGAGTTTCTTATGGGTCCAAAGGCACGATATGTGCTAAACCCTGGCATAGTGGGTGTCATTGCACTGAAACCAGGTCTCAGTAAGCACACAGATATGAACATGATCCACTTGTACGGGGGGGGGGTCTCAATTTCTGGCATCTTTTTAAGACTCCTAGCATTGAGTAGTGCCACCTTGATGTTGTCTAAATCTGAGTTTGAGTTTTCTATGTGGGAATGTCCAGAAGTGAGACTTTGCCTAAATAGGCACTACAGAGGCAGCAAAAAGGTATTTTCCAGTGACTTTTAAGAGGCTTTGGCAAATTTTTCTTTACAGTCTTAGCATATGCTATGGGTCTAGTAGTGTGCTGTGAATGATGTGGTGTTGTGGAGGTATGTAACTTACCTACAATGGGCTGATGCAAAAGACTGACTCCATGTTTCCTAAATGTTTACATCTCTTGCAGGCTGTACTATAAGCTGGTAGAAATAATGAACAGTCAGTAAGCATAAGACAGTTGCTACACTATCTTAGAACAGCTAATGCAATCACACTGGCCACAGATGGGCTGAGAGCAGACTGCTGACCCATATTGCCAGAGGGTGGAGGACTAAGGGTTGCATAATATTTTGTGATTGAAGGGAAGTTACTGTAGTAAATCCTGAAGATTTATTGATAAAACATTTAGTGAGATACACTGAGGTTGGGTTAGGTTAGATGGTAGCTCATCTAGCAGTTCCTATTAAAATTACAGAATTAGGTTTGTCAAGCACTATGAATAGTGATGTTCACCTATTGGCTATTACCTGGCTACTACTAGTGCTGGTCTCACCGCACCTTCACACTGTTGGCAATCAGTACCCCTCTGCTTCTTCTCTCACCAGAAGCAAAACAACAGGATTAATCCCAAGATAAGAATAAAAATGGTAATTTCTTTAGTCCCCACTGACAATTATGCTTAATAAGTAGTAAGAGTTGTTATCAAAAACAGTAGAGATGCACCTTGATTATTGTTCCATATAGCCTGCCTGAAAACCTAACAGCTGGGAAACAGTGAGAAGTAATTCTGGATCATGACCTGATAAATGGACCTGGTGTAGTCCCTTGGCAGATAAGCATGCATGCCTTATGTGAAATTTGTTTGATGTTAGCTAACAAGCGTTCATATTTTTGGTGAAAGAGTGGTGTCATAGTCATGCAACAGTTAGCACTGTTTCCTTTAGAGTATTTGATTCTCCAGTGTGGTTCTTGATTGAGTTGCCCTCTGTGTAGAATCTACAAATTCTTCATATGTCTGCCTGGGTTTTTACTGGGAGCTCCAGTTTCTTCACACATCCTAAATGCAGTCTGTAGGTAAACTGTAATTGGGCATCCTTCATAATTGTCTGTAGATAAGTGTATAGTAAGATTGAATGATTGTGTGTGTATGTGTAAAGGATGATATCCTCTGCCTTACACCTAGTGACTGCTGGCAAAGGTGTCTGATTTCCTGCCAGCCTAAACTGGATGAAATTAATAATTAGTGAATAAATAAATTGCTTAAATCTGAAAGAGAATTACAGCACTGTGGCATATACAATCTCATAATAGTGGTGCAGACTATCCCACAGTATAATGTCTGCATAGCAATATGGACCAGGAGGAATCAATAAACACACATTTACTTTGCTTCCATTTATTTGCGCCCATCCCTAGGCTGAGGATGTGGTTAACATAGCACTGCAAACCATCACTGAGTATTCTTTGACCCTTTCAGCTAGGGCTAAGGTGGATGGTCCAAACATGTAGTATCCCTTGCAATTGCAATAAGCAGCATGCCTAACATCATAATGGTCTTCTGTGGTGAACTGATAAAAAGGAATATTTATCCCTTTTATGTGATGTATGATTCAGCAGTATTTCTAATGTGTGGGTGTAACACATAAGGTTGCATATACCTGTGTGCCTTTATTCCTAACTTTGATTTCAAACTGTTGAGCATTATTGATTGCTTGTTATCCATTACTGCCTCAATTTAAACGCATGTCTCAAGAAGCAAACTGCATTAAGACATTGTTGCTTAAACGTAGTCATAAATTAGTGGCAAGATCAAATATAATGTACTATGTTTCAAAACTATATTAATTTCCATTTGCCATCAATTTTCACCTGCATTTTGAGCATGTCACTTATTTAAAAATTATAGGGCCGTAAAAATAAACGCTTTAAGTCCAAAAGTCATTAATGCCTTAATTACCAAAAATGGAATGCACTTAAGTTAAATCTAGATACAAATTAATGAACTCTGGCACTGATTAACTGAACTAACATATTAATAAAATGAAATTCTGACTCCAGTTCAAACGCCAATATGAACTTCACTCCTCCTTAATTAAGGCTAAGTGCTACATTAAGTTAAGACATGTATGGAATTTCAGTTAGTGAGACAGGCATTTCAGAATACTGAAATACATTTTAGTAAAATGCACATGTAACAGCTGACTAAACATAATTAATTAATTAGTTAATTAATTAATATTCTTATTAAGTAAGCTTCATTTGACACAAGAATTTATTTGCAGGGATGACATGAAAGCTTTGATTTTTTTTGTTAAATGATGATTATATTACATGGTGAAGGGGAAAGGATATGACACAAACTTGTGGGATATATTGACATTACCTTAACCTTTACCACAGGTTTCCATAAAGAGAGCCCATGTATGTAGAAAATGATAAAAAAAATGATACAAATGTACATGCTATGCTTTTCAAATCAAAACTGAATAAAAATTCCACAAACATACTTTGAAAAGAGTATCATCATATCTTATTCAAGAACATCAAACAAATGGCTAAAACAAGTTTGCATCTTTAGTGTCTATAAATTGAACATCTACACCTGTGATTTCTTGTGAAAGTTTAATTAGACTGAATGCGCTTTGTACAATAAATGGCATACATGGTAGGATTATCATTCATATAAAACAATGACCATCATATAGGTCCATAGGTAAGTACTAGGCTAGCTGCCCTTGCAGGCCATTTTCCCTTTTTGTGCTCAAAATAACCTATCCCATTATGTAATAGATTGCCCTTGCCCATCCCATGGTGGATAATTATACATTACCCCTAATGAGAATAACTGGGATCATACCATAGATAATTTCAGGGGACCTATGCACGAGGTAAAGCATTTAGGAGCTGCCTATGTCCATTAGTAGTACAGGGGGAAGTCCTGAGGTAAATGATCTGCTTCCTATACACAGATCTAAGTTGCACTTGAAAATGGACAGCAATGAACCTTGTTTTATGTGGATGTGGAGTCTGTTCCATATCAGCGGTATCCTCTGAAAAATATACCTGTCCCTCCAAACTGTTATTGTCAGTGTGGTAGTTCCCTGGGATAGATGACTTGCCAGAGGATGCAATAACCACTTATTTATGGGACAAACCTTTCTGCAGAATGGTTAAGTCACATGGAGATTCATTGACTAATATCTGAGATTAATATGGGTTGTGTTTAATGAATAGTACATATAGAATCTGGAATGTATCAACAAATTATGTTCATGGCTGGCATTTTTCCTTTTACTTTGTTTATATATATTGTCATATACTTGACTGTTTATCAATTTTGCTTTGTAAATAATAGTTACTTAAATTTATATTGCAATGCATTTCTCTTTATTAGTTGATATCTATCAGGGTGTGGCTACAATGGGTTTTGGACCTGGCAAGCTATCTAGCTTGAAAAAGTAAATAAAGTGACAAAGAGATCAATACATAGATAAAGCATCTGACAGCAGGGCATGTTTGTTAGCTACTTAACTGTCAGCAGTATTGTATGCAGGAAAGTGTGGCATGCCATATCTGAGCAGGCTTAGTGTTCCTAAAGTAAATTAAACTTATCATTCAATGTAATATACAAGCAAAAGGTGCATTCAAGCCGAAACCAAGTGCCTCACTGAAACAACAAAAGTATTTTTAAAAGGTGGACTCCTTAACTATAAAATAAGCCATATTTCTATTCCCCAATGGCAATACATGACAATAAAATCAGGGATGTCTAATACAATACTTATGTAGAGAACATATATATAGTGACCTAATGGAATGTACTCCTCTTGAGATAGCACACTCAGTTTGACTGTGAAAGTATCACATGCATACAATATATAATGTTCTGATACTTTCACAACTTACCATTGTTCATAAGATTTTTTACCAACCCAACAACACACCAATACTCAACAACCTTATAGCACCCTATAGGAATCTTAATTCCTTATGCTCTTCCAATAAACTTCTAGCTAGTACCACCAAGTCTAACAACTTAGCTGGGGACTCACTGTTCTCCAATACCGCTGGAAAACAGTGGAACCTCTTGCCATCTGACCTAACCTCACTTCCATCCCTTCCTCTCTTTAAACAAAGTCTTAAGAAACACCTTAAAACTCACTGGTTATGCCCTTGCTGTTACCCAGACTGATCCTCTGGATTTCTCTGCTGTTATCTCTTGACTTCCTACTTTCCTCCACTCTTTCCTGTCTACTCCTCTGAATTAGTAGCACCTATAAGCTATCTGTACTACTTAGGCACCAATTAGCTATCTTTTCTACTTGGCTATGAATGTATCCTGAATGTAGTATTCCTGCCATTTCTTTATACTTCCTCCTTTTTCTACTGTTACTGTTTAACCCCTTAGAAATAGTAACTATCTGGAGTAAACTAAAATAACTGAGGATTTAAATGTATTTTAATAATGTCTTGGGGCTGCCCTAGATATTCATACTGGAAAATGATCTGTAGGTGTATTATGTATTAATGTAGTGTGTCTCATAGTCTTCCCATAATTTAAACTGTAATACCTTTCTTGTTTATTATAAACATTTTTTGTGTGGTGGTGGTTTATATATGGAGCTTTTCTCCCTGGGCCTCTACTGAAAATGGAAATATATCCAGCTGGACCAGCCCGGTCAACAAATATAAAATAAAAAATAAATAATAAAAATGTTACTCATCAACAGATTTCCCAAGTGATCCTGTAACTGCATTTGCTTTCATTTATCAGCATCCACCAAAAAATGATGCCTACTCTTTCTGTAATCACAGTATCTATATTCTTGATGTCTTACTGAAAAGAGAACAAAAAGCGGACAGTAATGTATTCCCACGTGCTGCTTTAGGCCTCCTTACTATCACATCCATTGCCTTAAAAGTTAAAAAAAAATGCAAGTGTATTGTACAATAGGGAGTCTGTATTATTTCTGCTGCCCATGGACCTATTTTGTTTTCTTCCTGAAAAAGTGAGAGAACATCAAATAGCAGTAATGAACTTCAACTTGGAAGTTTTCAGATGCTATGCTATGCCTCCCCCCCCAAGACAGAGCAATGATCACTTTAATGTGATCGGCCTTAGTCTACCTTCTTCCATTAACTGCCATCCATACCGATTACTCTTCCACTTCCAAGTTGTGGACCACTATCTCTCAGACAAGGTGGAGCAGATGGCTAAAATGTAGAAAACGTGAGCACTTACATAATAACATCAACTTGTAAGTTCACAGCAGAGTTAATAATTTCTTCATACTTATTAATTGCTTGTTTTGTTGAGGAAATATGACTCAGTATTTGACATGGCTATTTAAGAAAACACACAACAATAAAAATGTGGCAGATTTATTCAGAGCACAACAGTGTGGAACATGGAATCTTGAACATTCAAAAAGAGGACTGCCTCTCATAATGAGGTACTATTGAGTGCTATGCTTTCCTTCTTTCCTTCCCAAACAGACACCACTTCTGGAAACCAGCGGTGTTCACCAAAAATTATAAAAAATAGCCACAGGAATGTATGTTGCTGCAGTGAGCTGAGACTGCTGCTAAAAAGAACCATACCGTACCTCTTAACTGTGTCTAAATTTGAAGAATGCCACTGATTCTGCCTCGTGTTTTTGCTGTGCTCTTATTATCTGGAATAGCACTGAGGAAAACAAAGAAGTCAAGGATGCCTGATATTACAATTTCATATTTCTTGCTATTCAGTAAAATGCATGCTGAGGTAAAACATGTTCTATTGACCTGGTAAGTGAATTAGAGCAATATTTAAAAACTTTCCCTGAATGTGGGCTTTTGTCCACCATTTATTTTTTGCTTTGCCTAGAATTATTGAGCAAATTATGTTCATAGGTTCAAAGGTGTGTATTAGACTAATGGCCCTGGAGCCTTTACAAGTCTAGCCTATAGGATTACTCTGGCATCGTGCCACCCAACCTTAGTTTCCGGTGCCTCTGTCGAGGAGAGCCACTGTAGTGATCCCCGGGGTAAATGTTCTATTTCCCATCCACTCATCAAGATTTCTCTTGAAGAGGCCCAGTGAGGTGCTCTGTTTGACATGTATGGGAAGTCTATTCCATAGCATGGGCAGTCTCTGGGTTATGAACCTGTCCCTCCAACACATCCTGTTGATTATGGTAATGAGGTTGAGGTCTATGAAGTGCGTGGTGTGGAGGGATTGGGATTTCTTTAGCTGTAGCATTTCTAACAGAGCTGGGTCAGACATGGCTTTGTAAGTCAAGCAGAGATTGCCTCTAAGTAGGCGATATGAGACAGAGAATAGTTGGGTTTTTTTGAGTCTGTCCATATAGGATAAGTGTTTAAGGCCTAGGATCCTCTTTGTGAGGTACTTTTGTGGCCTCTCCAGTTGTTGCAGGTGTCTAGTGAGATACATGCCAAATGGGGCATTGTATTCGTTGATTGGCCTAATGAGGGAAGAGTAGAGGGAGATAATGACCTCTTTCTTCCTGGATGCAAAACCCTTAGTAATGAGATGTGCCACACAGAAAGACTTTCTGACCACAGTGGCAGTGTGGAGGTTAAAGAAAGATTGTTGTCATCCTGTGTTCCCAGATCTCTTATAATGCCTTCTGTTTTCAGTGCACTACCATCAATGTGGTAGTTCATGGGAACTGTTTTTTTTTCCAAATGGGATGAGGACACATTTTTTGGCATTGAGTTTAAGGCCATGATTCTGACACCAGTCGTTGGTCTCAGTGAGGCCTTTTTGTAGGATGCCAACATCACTTGGGTAGTTAATAATGGCTCCCAACTTGTAATCATCTGTGAACTTTGTCAGCCAGAGTCCCTTCGTGTTGGACTGGACTTCTGAGAAATAGATATCAAACAGGAGAGGACCCAGGACCGATCCCTGTTTGACTCCACTCGTGACTGGTCGGCAGTGTGACTTGGAGTCAGCTTCTTAAACACTGTGGGTTCTGTGAGCCAGTTTGTAACCCATCTAGTGATATAGGGGTTGATGCCTAGCTTAGTGAGTTTTTCTATGATTTCTGAGTGGGGAATGGTACCAAAGGCCTTGACCAAATCAAGGTAGGCTGTATGAATTACCTTGCCTTCATCCACAGCTCTGGTGACTGACTCAAAGAAGTCAACCAAGTTGAGCAGTCATAAGATACCCTTCACAAAACCAAACTGTGTGGGATCCAGAGTTTGGAGATTCCTTATATCCTTATTTATTTGGTCCATGATGATGAGTTCCATAGCTTTGGATATCAGACTTGTCAGGCTTATGGGGCAATAGTTCCCATTGTCTGTAGTATCTCCTCCTTTGTGGAGAGGGATGACTATAGCAGTGTGCCATTTGGTAGGGACAAAGCCTGAGGTGAGGCTGTGACTGAACAGGGCACACAAGTGAGGTACCAGTTCATTCTGTAGTTCACATAGAAAATGGCCAGGGATATTTTCAGGTACCACAGAAGCTGTATTCTTGGCCTTGGACAGTGCTGTTTTAACCTGTGCAGTAGTAATACTGGGTGCCTGGCAATCTACTGGTATTGTGATTGGTCCTCTGGAGGGGGGGGGGGTAAAGTTGGCACTGAATCTGTTGGCCAGTATATTGGCAATATCTATGGCTTGGTATAGGAGGTACCATTGTGCAGTAGCTCAGAGCAAATCTGGGTATTGCCATGGAGGTTCTTTACATAACTATAGAAGGCCTTGTGGTTGTCTTTACTATCTGCTGCAATTCTGCTTTCATAGCTAGCTTTAGAGGATTTGATGAGGGATCTCAACTTTTTGTTGAGGCTGATAAAGGAGTTTTTCCAGTCTTGGGACTTCACCTTACTCCGTATCAGTTTCCTCCTTCAGTTGTAGAGTTTGTTTATGGCAGGGGATCACCAGATTGGCTTCCTTTTTTTGGAGGAGGAGGAGAGTGTATTGGTTCTATTGGGTATGGTAAGATCTATGCATTTGTGTATGTGTTCATACAGTGCATTGGTGTATGATTCAGCAGTTATGCAACTATTCTTCATTTGCATGGGTGCCATGAAGTTAGCCACCACTGTTCTTAGGAGCCCAAAGTTAGCTCTGGTGAAGTTTTTCATAGTGGTTACCTTTGTGGGGAGAGGTGCAGTGGGAGGGATGTGGATTTTCAAGGTGATTAGTTTGTGGTCAGATCTAACCAGGGAGGAGTTGACTATCGGTGTAGAGCAACGATTGCCCATGTTAGTAATGACCACATCAAGGATGTTGCTGCCACTAGTGGGGGTAAGAACGTGCTGGTCCAGGGCATTGGAATTAATGAATTCCAGGAAACATTGGGCAAGTGTATTGGTACATGAGTAGTTTTCCCAGTTAATGGAGGGGTAGTTGAAGTTGCCCAGTCTGAGTGCGTTTTGGTGGACCCTAATATTCTCCAGGGTGCTTAGGAACATGCAGTGAGTGTCTTGAGACATGGTTGGGGACCTATAACAGGCTACGACCTGAATGGCTGTCTTACCCAATGTTAGCTGCACCTGAAGTATCTCTGATGCATTATGTAGGGCTACCAGTCTGGAGGTGTGTGCATCCTTAATGAATATGGAAACACCACCACCTTTGGAGCCTCGGTGCAAGTTCTGGGGCCAAAAAGTGTGGAATGAGTTATAACCTGATAGTACATGGGTGCTTTCTGCTGCCTTGAACCAGGTCTCTATTACAGTACAGATGTCAATGTTCTCCATTTTAAGGAGTGCTTTAAGTGAGTGCATTTTGAGATTTAGACTTCTAGCATTGAGCAGCATGACCCTCAGACTGCATTTGTTTGTAGCTGTTACATTGGTAATTTGACCTTTAGAACACTGCCTAAAAAGGCACATTAGGGGTGGCAAGAGCCTTGGCCAGTATCCAGAAGTCCAAGGGTGACAAATGCAGGCCATCTCTGGCAAAGCATCGAGGTCTGTCATTCATGTCATCCCAGGCAAACAAATACTGGATCCCCTTAGAATGACACCAGAATCTTAACCAATTGTTGAAATCAATCATTTTCTGCTTCTACTGTGGTATCATTCTGGGTGATTGTAGGATGCTGCTCATGTCTAGGGTCGTACCACCCTGGGCTACATAATCCAAGAGCTCCTCCATGTCTCTTTTCATGTAGTCCAGGGAGGTACGTCTCAGGTCATTCACACCCACATGTACAATGACAGAGTCATATTTGTACCTGTTGTTGAGGGACCTGAGTGCATGCATTATATGGTGGATCCTGGCAACTGACAGGCAGCTGACTGTTACTTTCTCCTTATTCAACCTAGTGAGTGAGACATCAGTGTGCCTCAATATCAAGTCACCTATGACTATTGTGCTGGGCATGCTGTTTTGCCTTAGGTGATTTGGTTGAGTGGCACACTGTTTAGGAGAGTTATGTGTGTCATGACTAGTGTTGTGTTATGGTGGTTGAGTGCATTTCTGCCTTGGAGGTCTCTGCTGTTTTTGTAGATTTTTATTGAGAGCCTCTGTGAAGGTAGATGTGTGGTTTGTGTTTTTATGTGAAGACAGTGCTGATGTGTGCTCTGGAGGGCTATGTGTTCCATGTGGTGTGGTGCAAGTGTTGACCTTCTCCTCTTGACCAGCTATTCAGGTCTTGGCTGGAGAGTGCATGGCTTCCAATTTGGATATAAGTGCATCTCTCACAAGTCTGAGTGTTGGGAGGTAAAAGGAGATGTTGTCAGTGTACATGAGGCAGTTGCTACATTGCCTCAGGATGCCCAAGTTCACCAGGTTAATAGGAGAAATGTACAGGGAATTGACCTTTAGACATGAATGGATGGGTGGGCATTAATAATAAGTACTCAAGCTGTTTCCTTGCAGAACGTTTAGTGCTGATAGCACTTTTATGTGCTACAATAATTGCTACAAGAAGTCTGGTATGGTAAAGTGCTAGGCTAATAAGCTAGTAAAAGTGCAGGAGAGGAGAGAAGTAGCAGATCTAAGGGAAAAATTGAAGAGCAGACTTTGGCACCTTTCAGAAGCTTACAAACAGTCCTGGATACAGCAAATCTGTATCTGGACTAAACAAATTACAGGAAAGGCTGGAAACAAATGCAAAGCGGGCTTTTAAACCAGAAAGTTGAAAGAGATGGAAAAACTGCCCAAATGGCCAATAAACTACAAATTCTGGGCCAGAAACCACTCCTCTTGTGGTAGATAGGCTACCTAGTGATTACCACTCCCACTGATAAGTTAGAAGGCTTCCCTCCAACACAGAGAGGCTTGGGGGGGCTCAGAAGCTTACATAAAGTCCTGGATACAGCAAATCTGTACCTGGACTAGACTAGTTACAGGAAAGGCGAGAAAAGTGCAAACGGGCATTTAGACCAGAAAGTTGAAGGAGATGGAAAAAACTGCCCAAACAGCCAATAAACTAGAATTTCTGGGCCAGAAATTGCTCCTCTTGTGGTAGATAGGCTGCGTAGTGCTTATCACTTCCACTGACAAGCTAGAAGGCTTCCCTCTGACACAGAGAGGCTTGGGGTGCTCAGAAACTTACAGTTTTGGATACAGCAAATCTGTATCTGGACTAGGCTAGTTATAGTAAAGGTGGGAAGTAAATGCAAATGCGGGCTTTTAAACCATAAATTTGAAGGAGATGGAAAACAGCCAGTAAACTACAATTTCTGGGCCAAAAACCACTCCTCTTGTGGCAGATAGGATATCCTAGTGCTTACCACTCCCACTGATTAGCTCAAAGGCTTCCCTCAACACAGAGGATTGAATGGCTCAGAAGCTTACATAGAGTCCTAGATACAGCAAATCTGTATCTGGACTAGACTAGTTACAGGAAAGGCGGGAAAAGCGCAAACACAGGCTTTTAGACCAGGAAGTTGAAGGAGATGGAAAAAACTGCCCAGACAGCCAATAAACTACAATTTCTGGGCCAGAAACCGCTCCTCTTGTAGTAGATAGGCTACCTAGTGCTTACCACTCCCACTGATAAGCTAGAAGGCTTCCCTCAACACAGAAAGGCTTGGGGTGGGCTCAGAAGCTTTGGACTTTGGGCTCACAAACAGGACTGGATACAGCAAAACTGTATCTGGACTAGACTAGCTACAGGAAAGGTGGGAAACAAGGCAAGCACAGGCTTTTAGACCAGAAAGTTAAAAGAGATGGCCAATAAACTACAATTTCTGGGCCAGAAACCACTCTTGTGGTAGATAGGCTACCTAGCGCTTACCACTCTCACTGATAAGCTAAAGGGTTTCCCTCCAACACAGAAAGGCTTGGGGGGGCTCAAAAGCTTACAAACAGTCCTGGATACAGCAAATCTGTATCTGGACTAGACTAGTTACAGGAAAGACAGGAAATAAGCTTAGCATTATTTATTTATTTATTTTTGTTACAAAAAAGCAGCTAAAACAGCACTAAAAACAATTCAAGTGCAGTACAAGCTAGCACATGAGTGTGTAGCAATATTAAAGCAATTCATTCAACTGTATTCTGAATTTAATTCAATTATTGTTTAATTCAACTCTGAACAGTTAAAAAGTGCCAAAAAATATACTTAGCTGAGAAGCACACTCAGTCAAAACACAAAGTAAAGTGGAAAGGGAGAAAGGAGAAACAGAAGATAATTCAAGGTTAAAGGTCTAAGTGGGTTGGCCTACTCAAATGTTCTCTCTGTATTAGGTAGAATGAGCTAATGACACTAGACTGGGATAGACATGGGATAGAGCTGAACAGATGGGACTGGTAGGAGTGTCTGAAATCAAAATATGATCTCTTTGTACTCAGTTGTCTGAGCAAATAAGATGGACCCAGAAGGAGTGTTCAAACACAAATTTACAGGAGGGGCAGGCAATTCCAAAGCCACCAAGATTAATGTCACAACAAGAACAGGGAAGGAGGGTGGGAAACTAACTGTAGAGACACAGGGAAATCACAATATTCACTGAAGCAAATAAATAAACAGAAAAATGAAATTCAGTACTATCTTATAACACTGCAAGTTTGTACTTATCTCACCTTGTAATAAAGTTGGTGTAGGTATATAACAGCTAACCAAACAGCTGAAATATTCAGCTATTCAGCAGAAATAAATTCAGAGATAAGTGACTAAGACTTATAAGCACAGAGAAACCCTCTAGGCTGAGTTCAAGAGATGTATGCATGAAACATTATCACTCAGCTTCCCTTGATTTTGCAGAATGTATCTGACTTTCCCTAATTTTTTTTAAACCTGTCTCTGATTTTCTGGTAAATCACTCAGGATTACAGAAAAGACAATATTACCAGACAGAGTTTCAAACTTCTTCTTGTTCAAAAAATGCATGTTGACACAAAAACCCGTTGTTCTATTAATTTTGAGTGAATTAAAATAATATTTAAATATTCTCCCAAATACTGAGTTTTTTATTCATTTTAATTTTAATTTTTTATCATTTTTACTTGTGCTTGACATGAATCTAAAAACAAAATGTGCAGTGATACTGCAGGAATTGTTACTTTTTTGATGGCCTATAATGAGGTACAATTGAGAGATTTCAAGTAATCAATATTATATGAAAGATGCATTTAGTATCACTGCAAAAATGAGTAATAGTGACTGTTCAAGTATTATGGCATTAAAATATTTTATTGGAAGATTTTTTTTTTTAATTTTAACCTATCAGTTGTTGACAGGAGTAAGTTAATCTGGGTATTAATAGGCTGAAAATCCAACCAGTTTAAAATTAATTGCTTAAACTAAACATCTTCCAATAAAAGTTTTTAAATAAACTACTTCAGTTTTGTTATATGAACTTCCTGAAGTAAATTGACTTGTTCAAAATATTTTCAAGGTCCAACATATAGCCTTCATTCTTGCTCCTTGAAAAGCTAAAGTTCCCCCCACATCTCTTGCACAATGGTGCATAGCTAGCCTTTGATGTTTATAAATTGGCTAATTTAAACTTTAGCCAAGCACAATGCAGTATGGGAAGTAAAGTCCACATCACTTCCGTAGCTGATGTCATTAAGGCTTTAAATTGTCAGAGCAGGACTGCACTTTCTGGTTGGGTTTGTGTTTGTTTTAGCTGCACAACTGGAGGAGCAGTCATAGAAGAAACAGCAGTAGACAAGTGATTTTTATTGGTTGTCATTGTGGTCTGCTGTGACCATGTTTTAATTTTTTTTCAACTTATGCTAGACCATAGTTGCACCTAATATAAAATGATTTTGTCTGCTGCTGCTGCTGCTTCAATGACTCCTCTTCCAGCCTTGTGGCTAAACAAAGAAAATACTTTTTTTTCTTTTTTTTTAGTTTTGTATTGTTCTCAGTACAGGGGCACTCACCTGGGGGCACAATTTTATGTCCATGTGTGCCCCCCTAGTGCTGCCCATTTGTGAGCATCTCTCTGTCTCATTTCACGTTTATAACTCACAATGTGAGTATCTTCTTTTAGCTAACATTTTGCTCATTACTCCTTCAAAATGTGATGTCCCTATAAAACTACCAGCTAAAAGACTGATATTCTCAGCCTACTATTTCCCATGCCTCTTAACCTCTTAGCACAAGAAATCCAGGCAAAGCTTAAAATAATGGTAGACTGGGTGAGTGATTCTTGAACACATGCACTCAACCAGCGATTCCTTGACTTCATCATTTCTAATACACTGGATCAGCTGGACTCATCCCCCACCAGGGGAGATACCATACTGGACTTGGTTCTTACAAACATGGGTGACCAATGCACCACTCCCATAGTATGTTCTTCCCTGGTGAGATAAGATCATCGGTCTGTCTCACTCAAAGTTTCTATCCCACCCAACCCTTCTCCAGCCCTAACCAAGCTAAAAAAAACTTCTCAAAAGATGATTACAACCTCCTAGGGGAGGGTCTCAACAGCTTCACACCACCACCACCCCTCAGGTGATGCAGACAACTATGCAGAACAGCATGCCAGTGCAGTATACAAGCACCTGTATAACTGCATGGACTCAGCCATACCCAACAGAACTAAAACCTGCTCCTCAAGGAAACACAAACCTATCTGGTGGACATCTTCTGTCAACAGGCTTTACAACAAAAGGAAAAAACTGTTGTCCAAGGGTAAAAATGAACAAATTCCAAATCGGAAAAACTCCCTTCTCTGCCTCAACAAGCAAATTAGATCACTAGTGAAAACCTCCAAAGCCAGTTATGGGTTGAAACTGGCCTCCAAAACAAATGGAAACCATAAGTCCTTCTTCAGTTATGTTAGGAACCTCCATGGCAAAGGCCAAGTTTGTTCCAAACTCGTACTTAATGGTACCGCTTCCTGCTGATGTAGTTAACCTGCTAGCTGATAGGTTCATTGTTAACTTCACTCCCTTATCACCCCCCCCAAAGGCCCAATCGACATCCCCGATACTTGTCCCACACCTCATGTCTCTGTAGATCAAGTGTTAAAGACTCCATCCAAGGCACAGAACACAGCCTCCATGGGACCTGATAGTATCCCAGGCTGTATTCTGCACCATCTCCATCAAGAACTAGCTGCACCATTGAGCACCCTATTCAACCACAGCCTAATTACAGAATTCATTCCAGCAGAGTGGACAACCGCCATTGTCATCCCCTTGCACCAAGGTGGTGCCACTACTGACCCAGGAAACTACTGCCACATTAGCTTGACAAGTCTGATCTGTAAAGCCATGGAGTGTATTATTATGGATCTCATAAGTAAGGACATAGGCAATCTCCAAGTACTTGACCCCACCCAATTCAGATTTGTCAGGGGTAGATCTTGCCTAATGAACCTAGCTGACTTCTTTGAGACTGCCACCAAGGTCCTGGATGAGGGGAAAGTCAGTACATACAGCTTACCTTGACCTGGTCAAGGCCTTTGACACAATCCTCCACTTGGGCATCATCAAAAAGCTAACACAACTTGGTGTTAATCCCTATCTAGTCAGATGGGTAGCCAACTGGCTCACAGATAGGACCCACATGGTCAAAATAGGTGCCACCACTTCCGACAGCAGACCTGTCACTAGTGGTGTCCCCAGGGATCTGTCCTGGGACCCCTACTGTTTGGCATCTACTTCTCAGAGGTCCAGGCAAAGACAAAGGGCCTGTGGCTGACCACATCTGTGTATGACTGTAAGTTGGGTGCTGTCATTGACTCCCCAGATGATAACATACTGCAAGAGAGTCTCTCAGCTACAAATAACTGTTGCCAAAATCAAAGCTTTAAGTTAAACTCAAATAAATGTATTATCATATCATTCAACAAAAACACAGCCCCTGCTGGTTACATCAATGGTAACCCCCTAAGCACAAAACCTGTGGTGAGAGACCTGGGTACTCAGGTTGACATTAATCTCACATTCGACCATCATGTGGCGGCAGTGGACAGAAAAGCCTTTTATTTGGTTCATCTCATATTTAAAGGGATTGTATCTAGAAAAAAAGGAAGTTATTACCTCTCTGTACTCCTCTCTTATTAGACCTATACTTGAGTATAACACCCCATTTGGTATGTACCTCTCCAAACACCTGCACATACTGGAAAGGCCACAGAAATACCTCGCAAAGAGAGAGTACATGACCTCCAACACCTGTCCTATATGGACAGGCTTAAATCACTATCACTCTACTCTGTATCATACAGATTCTTCAGAGGTGATCTGGTTCATAGGCTCATAGGTTAGTACTAGGCTATCAGCCCTAGGGCCTATACAAGCCTAGCAGTAACAATTCCCTGAATATTGCTTCCCACATTATTTACTTTCCTGGACCCCTGTCTAGCAGGGCGACTGACGTGATCCCTGGGGTGAATTTCCTTTCTCCCATCCAATCGTCAAGGGTCCTCTTGAAGAGGTCCAAAGAGGCACTCTGCTTGACATGTATGGGCAATCTATTGGCTTGTGTGTCTCGTCTACAAGGCAGTATCGGACCCTGCCCTACTAGAGATGCTCCATATCTGTAAGTCTAACTCCTCATGCATTACCCACTCGATAGGCCTAAATCTAATGTCCGACATCAACAAAACTTGCTGGAGACACGGGTTTGTCTCCCAGAGGTTGCCCTGTCTCTGCAATAGACTTCCCATACATGTCAAACAGAGTACCTTGCTGACCCTCTTCAAACGCAACCTTGATGAGTGGATGGGAAACCACAAATTTGTCCCAGGGGTTCCACATGTGTCCTTCATTGACAGGGGTGGCAGATGCTGACTGAGGTTTCTTTTTTGGGGATAAACTCTTGGCTAGGCTTGTAAGAGCCCCAGGGCCATTAGCCTAGTAACCTCCTATGATCCTATGATTCTATGACAAAGGCACAAAAATCTCGACAGATTTTTTAATACTACTCTTATAAGATTAGAAAGTTGCTAGAATAACAGGATTTTTATTAGCATGCATTTTCTGAAGTATATAAAGTCTGAAACTCAAATGTATGTCATCATTTAGTAACTTCAATCCTCAGCGATTTAGCAAAAAACCACATATTGTATGAATATTTTATGAGGAAAAGACAAAAAATAGGCAAAAATCTGGACATTCTAAACAATCTTACAGTTGAGAAGTATGCTGCTTTCTCAACCACCCCTGCTCTATTCAGAGGCTTGCTTTGAATTTATGGTTTGGTTCTACTATGTGGTAAGTATAAAGCATATATTTATTTCTAAATATAATTAAATTTGTTGATTTGTAATTGTCAGTACTCTTGTTATGCACAAGTATCTCCTGTATAGCTCTTTTTAATTGTTCTTGCACTCTGATGCTGTAACTACCTCACTGTTGTAGTTTCTTTCATTATACTTAATCAGTTGCCACTCTAATGTCTTTAACTCTTTGCTTCAGTCATCCTTTGCAACATAAGCCCATCTTCTGTCACTGTTTGACTTCCCTTTCCTGTGGAACTTCTATAGGCTATAATATTTTTGATATCTATTTATCAGTATATATATATATATATATATATATATATATATATATATATATATATATATATATATATATTTAGATTCAATTCATAACACTGAAATACCAAAACATTGAAAATGAGAAAACTTCATAATATAGAAGACCAAAACACTGAAAACCAAAATCCTGAAAACTCAAAATATTGAAACTCAAAACACTGAAAACACAAGTCATACATATACTGAGTTTAACCAAGATAAATCATGTTACTTTCTACCAAGTATAAGCAAGGGGGCAAGCCCCTCTGCACCCTCCATTTGGGGGGCTGCACCCCCCACGCCCCCTGATACTTAAATATATCAACGCCAACATTGCACTTAGCGTAGTCATATACTTGGTGGAAAGTAATATGATTTATCTTATTTAAACTCAGTATATGTATGATGTGTGTTTTCATTGTTTTGAGTTTCAATGTTTTGAGTTTTCGATATTATGAAGTTTCCAGATTTTGATTTCAGTGTTTTGACTTTCAGTGTTTTGATATTTCAGTATTCTGAAGTGAATCCATATAGTTATATATAGTGTCTATGTTGCTTGATCGAAATTTCACAGTCTCGATCAAGCAACATTGAAACCCATTAAAGTGAAAGTGCACTAGATCGAAAGTGCACTTTCGCAAAAGCTAGTTCTCTGAACTGGAAAAAAGCAAAACAAAACTTCTTTAAACAGTACTTTGCAGGGGGGCAAGCTACCCTGACCCCCCATGTATGGGGATACGCTCCCCGCACCACTCCTACTTAAATATACTAACTCCGAGATCGCACTACAGTGGGGAAAATTATATATTTCCTTATCTCCACTATAATGCGCTTCGGAGAACTGGCTTTTGCAAAAGTGTACTTTCAATTTAGTGCACATTCGCTTAAATGGGTTTGATCTTCTGGTTGTTGAAAAAGTGAGTTTTCGACAATCAGAAGTAGACCCATATATATATATATATATATGTATATATATATATATATATATATATATATATATATATATATATATATATATATATATATATATATATATATATGTATATGGATTCACTTCATAACACTGAAAGCTCAAAACACTGAAACTCAAAACACTGAAACCAAAACACTGAAACTTCAAAATCTTGAAAAATTAAATGTATCAACTCCAAGATTGCACTTAGTGTAGTGAAGTGCAATCTTGGAGTTGATATATATAAGTAGCAGGGGGTGTGGGGGGCACAACCCCCCACATGGGGAGTGCAGGGGTGCTTCCGCCCCTGCTTACACTTGGTGGAAAGCGCTATGTTTTGAGTTTTCAGTGTTTTGAAGTTTCATTGTTTTGGTCTTCTATATTATGAAGTTTTCTCATTTTCAGTGTTTTGAGTTTTCAGTGTTATGAACTGAATCCATATATATATATATATATATATATATATATATATTTTTTTTTTTTTTTTTTGCCTTGAATCAACAACCACTCTTCCTGTTCTTTTGAATCTTCACTCACAGATTATCACACATTTCATGATATTATGATTATGCCCTACTTAATCCATTGTCTTTGCAGAATTTATCAAATCATATTCATATTGGGTTCTCCCACTAAGATTTTCTTTTTCCATTCCTTTCTGGCTGAAGTATTTGATTTCCTCTATAAATGTATGCTTCTCAGATTTCGTGGGTGTATGTAATTACCTCTAGTACACCTGTATCATGTGCCAGAATGTCATGGGCTAAACTTTGAAAAGGCTAATTTTTGCACATTGCAACATTTGTCAGATCAAGGCCAATTAACCT
Organism: Protopterus annectens; assembly: GCF_019279795.1. NCBI lineage: Eukaryota > Metazoa > Chordata > Ceratodontiformes > Protopteridae > Protopterus > Protopterus annectens. The sequence continues at coordinate 852,639,025 of NC_056734.1, forward strand.
TAGAGGTAAAGAAGCATTCTTTTAGCCCTGAAACTGAAAGATTAATATTTTTCATATCATTGGTTGCCTTATCTGTTATAACAACTATGCTGCCAATAATCTTCTATAATAGTTTTACAGTACTGGTTGTCCTGAATTTAATTGTTAATTCCTTCAGTTATTTCTATAATTCACTTAGTGTCTACTATATTTATTTGGTAACCAAACATGAAATATAAATGCCAGCAGAAGCACTAATCAGCTTGCATGTCTTCAGTAATTAATATATGTATGAGGAACATATTTTCATCAGAATGTGTGTATTGTAAGATGAGCGCTATGATTTAAAGGACGGCATCACTCACATTCTTTCTTTTCCTGAATAACAGTGATCTATAAAATGTCAGATTGCACACAAATATGTATTTTATTCCTGGCATGAGTCCATACCTCAAAGAAAGCTGTTAAAAAAGAGCTACAGCAGCACAGGCTGTTTATACAGCTCATCTGAAAGTTTATTGCATCGATTGGCTTCATGCTGAAATTAAAATCTTTCATGTGAAACATTTATACTAGCAATTTTAGTTACTTGTAAAATGCTTGGTGTTAAATGGAGAAGAATTGGTCAGTTAAATATATTTAAAGTGGGGAAACAAAGTTTTATTTTTAATGAAAAAAAGTGTTTGCATGCATCCTTTTTTTTCTGTTGTGTAAAAATAAAACTTAATTTCAAGGCACTAATTTAGTAAATTAATATTTAAAAAAGGCTCTGGACATGAAAGTTTAAACCAGTCAACCATGTTTTCAACATTAATGTTAATATGTCAGCAGGATGCATGTATGTCACTTTGGGGACCAGTTTATTAAAAGTGGATTAGTGTAAGTAACTGCTTGTGAAATGTGATTGATGTGGAGGAGCATTTGCAGCCCAGCATCAAGATCCGAAATCTCAAATAGCCACAGACATCAACAATTAATACCCAGTTACAACCTTCTTCAGTGAGTGATTGAGATGTAGACCTTGGATGCATTTAATACCTGACTTTGTCCCCTTTCAATGGAGACTTGAGGAGCTACACCCAGGGTATGTTTATGCTTGCCATACATTCATACCCCTCAACTGTACAGATTTTTGCATCATATTTTTGGTCTGTTTCTCAAAAATTTGTGATTTTCTGGCAAATCATTGAGGATTAAATTCAGAAAATAGAGAGAGACATTTGAGATTTAGACTTCATTCCTTCAGAAAATTTATGCTTATGCAAAGTCTGTTATTCGATCAACCTTTAAAATCTGTAAGAGCAATATTTAAAAATTGCCCTATTTTTTGGTCTTTGTTCCCCCATTATTTATGGCTTTGTCCGGATTTCTTCCTTTGAGAGGTTAAGATGTATGCATCCATTCATCCAGGTTATACTTAAGATGGTCAGAGATCTACTTTCTTTCACATCAGAGGGAAGTTTATTTCATAAAAGAGGGATTCTCTGGGAGAGATATCTAGCTTACCAGCATATTAGAAGAATCAAAAAAAGAAATCTTAGATATGCGGTGGTCAGATTTGCAATATGTAAAAATCAAAAATAAATCATCAACTTTTCTGGGACCAGACCAAGAAAAAGGGTGGGGGTGTTGCCATCATGTTTTCCAACCATCTAACTGTACCCCTCTAGTTACATCCACCCCCACAGACTCTCCAGCAGAATTACTACTTGCCCGCTGCGCAATCAGTGAGCATAACTCCTTTACCATCGCTGCCATCTACATACCTCCAGGAGATAATACTCTCTCTTAGATTTCACAACACTCACTTAATGAGACCACTATCTTGGGAGACGTAAAGATCAACTGGCTATCCTTTTCCTCTTATAATCCTTGCACACACATACATTTATATGGTTTCTCCCAACTCATCTCCACCCCCCCCCACTTACAGTAGCAAACGTATTACTCTTTTTCCATCGTGGACTGGATACTTATCTGAAATCCACAGAAATATCACTCCTCTGAAACTCACCCTGACTCTCTCAGTGATCATTGCTCAGTTAAAGTTCTCAGATATTCTCCCCATCTTAACCGCCCTCGTAGGTACATTAATTGTCACAAACTCACCAATTTTCAATCAGACATGTTCAACAACTATCTGTCATCAATCCACTGGTCCTTCCTCTATCATTTACCTCTTGATGATGCTGTACTTAAATTTAATTCTATATTTCTCAACATTTTTAACTCCCTTGCCCACCTGCACACAGTTGGAGTCAAATTCCTTATACCCCCCTGGCTTTCTCAAACAACTTACACTCTAATGCTTAGAAGAGATAAAGCTTGGAGAATCTGTCCAAAACAAAACTTCCCAAACACCTCCAACACTATAAAGAACTATACAATATAGCAAAGAAACACATCACTAATGACAAGAAAAACCTCTACAACAATCCATCATCTACTGTCTCATCAAACCCAAAGAAATTTTGGAACCCAATTAACCAAATTCTGAATGCAGGTAACCCCACTTTCCCCAGTCCTAGCCCAAACAATACTCCTCATCATACTGCAACTAATTTCAATACCTACTTCATTAAAACTATCAGTAAACTATCACCTCAATCAAACTCCAGTACTAATGTCACCCCCCCGACCCACTGACTTCCCCCAATCCCTCTCCTGCTTTCTCACTGAAAACTCTGTCTACCAACTATATCAAATCCCTGCTTAGCAAGCTAAAACCCTGCTCTCCCTCCATGGATAATCTCCCACCACTATTTCTCCGTAAGGCTGCAAACTAACACTTCCCATCCCTAATCTCATTAACTGCTCACTCACTGAATCCAAAGTCCACACAATATGGAAAAAAAAAACATACCCACTCACAAGGGTAGTAACTCTTCATAGTTTGCAAACTTTAGATGCATATCAATTTTTTCACCTCTTTCCAAAGTCTTACAGAAACGTGTCCATAAGCAAATCCTACACTACCTTTTACAAGAAAACCTACTCACTCCCACACAACACAGCTTTCATCCAAAATACTGCTTTTTTGTCTTTCATTAACTGTATAGCCCAAACTACAGACAATAAACTAATTCCACCCTGTTCCTCAACCTTTCTAAAGCCTTCAGTACTATATCACACCTTCTGCTTCTGACTAAACTCTCTGAACTTATTCTGTTCCCTTCAACCATCTCCTGGTTTGCAAGTTACCTCTCAGTTCGGCAATAGTCTGTCTACTACATCACCTGCCCTACCTATCAAAATGGGAGTATGCCAAGGGTCTATCCTTGGCCCTCTTCTGTTCTACATTTTTACTAATCAATTGCATACTTCCTGTCCTCAGTCATCCCTCATGCAATATGCTATTGATTCCACAGTCATTACCATAGCTGACTCCCTTTCAGAACTAAATAGACTCACACAAAAATCCTTCCTTACCAATCAAAAAACGGCTTACTCAGAATCAGCTGATTCTTAACCCCCCCAAAAACTAAAGTCCTGCTTTTCACCCCCAAAACCCTGAGCCATCTTCCTTCTCTATCTCTTCCCTAAACAATACTCCAATCTTGGTTGAGTTTCACACCAAGCTTCTGGGGGTCATCATAGATGAACAACTCAAATTTGATCTACATATAGCCTATAACATTAAAAAAAAAACAGCAGAAACTTGGACTTCTTTATCGTAATTAAAAATTTCTCACCACTAGTTCCAAAATCTCACTTTCCCATGCTTATCTCCTTCCAAGTCTCTTCTATGGCTCACATACTCTCTCAAACCTATAGTCCTCTCTCCTGTCTAAACTAGAATCTACTTACAACAAAATTCCTAGATTTGCAGCAGGTTATATCAGTCTCACCACTGCCTTGCCCTCAGAAGCCTAAACTGGTTAGAATTTCCTCATCAACTTCTCCTCTCTCAGCTTCAGATCATACATTCGAAATTGTACCAGCCTTCTGCTTGCCCTGACTTGCCCTCACTAGTCTTCTACTATATCCCCCCTCCCCAGATCTCTCAGAAGTTCTGAACTATACCTCCTCACTATCAACACACCTAAAAACAAAATTGGACAAAATTTGTATAGCTACTCTTCTGGCCAAGCTTGGAACAAACTTCCATTTCACATCAGAAATATTACCCACAGAGATTCTAGACTGCTCTCAAAAGCCTTCTAAATGGTACCTATCATTGTCACTGTACCCACCCACTATGACAGGGTCCTAGTCCCCTCCATCCTTCCTCTCATCTATCCTCCTCTCTTCCTCTCATGTCCACTTTACACCTTGAAATTCAACCCCCTACTCTTATTAGACTTACAATAACTTCATCTTCTACTCTCTGGTCTCTACTCACCAATCCACTTATTCTACGTTTCCTAATACTGTAATAATTGTTCTCTTACTTGAGCTCTACCTACAATGTCTGGTACCATTAGGTACATATATTTGCCACTGGAAATGTCATGGTATGTGCTTGTATATAACTACTGATGCACAAAGAAGTCCACAATAGATTTGTCTTACAGTCAGACTCTTGTATTTGGTACCATACCAGTCAAAGTGCCGTGGTATATGCGTGTAAATAATTTCTGATGTACAAATGTTTCCACTTAGTATTTTTTTAGACTATTTGTGTGCACACTCTGGATTTGTTATGCTAGTTATCCGAGTTGCTTATACTGTACACTTTGGATTCGTTATATTATTTGTACTAATTGTGGAGCTTTTCTTCATGGGCCTCCGCTGAAAAAGGGCTTTTTACTCAGTCGGACTAACCTGGTCAACAAATGCCAAATAAATAAATAATGCTTATTTTATATTGCAGCATTTTATCAAATAGCATATAGGTTTAAGAAAAAGAAAGTTTTTGTATTCATAGAGGCAGCACTTCACCACATAAATAGGATAATAGTGTGGCAAATTATGAGACACAGAGAAATATATAAGAGACTTGATTAAAGTGAAAGGTGAGCTATATGATAATAACTGGGTCACAGTGTTACTGTGAAGTAAAAGGATATTACACAGAAACTTTTAGAACAGGGAAAATCAAAAGACAAAGCAATGTAATGGTCCCATGTTTGTTCCTAAGATATAATACACTGATGAAATTATTTAAAAATGATTTCAACTTAATACAGATGTATCTAAAGTAGGACTTGAGATGTGGCTAATAATTCTCTGTGCTGATGGTTTGCCTTAAGATTATTTTAATTAAGTTTTCAAGAATCCAGTAAATTACTAGAATACGTACAAAATGTAAAAAAGAATCCAGCCCGAAATTTAATTATAAGAAAACAAGCTAATTGTATTTAATAAAAGGAGAGGGAAGTAAAATGTAACTTGTGGATAAATAACAACAAAATATAATGTGCAGACAATTAAGAATAAAGGGCTGACATTTTTAAATAATTCTAACTGGATGATGCACATATAATATTTGAGACCAGCTGGAAAAAAAATAATATGTTTGCAATTCAAGTTTAACAGGGCATACAGGGGATGCAAAACACTGCCATTGTTTACAGTTATTAGGATTGAAATGTGGCATATTTTAGAGTCTGGAGGTGAAATCTGAAGTTCAACACAAAATCAGATTTCTGTGAAGAGATCTGTAAATTGTTAGAGTAAAAGATGATGCCATCTAAATTCTTTTGAAGGTTATGTTTAAGAAATGAATGTATAAAAATTAAAAATACTGAATCCAAAGCATCTATTAGTTAGAAAGAAAATGGGAAATGGAATGTAGTTACATATCAAGCATGCAAAAGATAATAAATCACACTTGGATTTGAGTATCTTAAGAAGCAGTTTGTGAAAAAACAAAGGCGAGTAAATAATACCTTCTACACTTAAATAAAATGACAACACAAACATGGAAGGCAAGAATATAGAGAAAATTCTCAAAAGTCAGTACTCCTTATGTCAATAATAAAATCAATATATATAAGCAATATTTTTATGACAGCATACTTTAAAGCAGACTTAAAATATTATTATTTGTGAAAAACAAATTTGAAGTATATCAGGGGCATGGTATAAAATCTGGGATTAAGAAAAATATTGGGTGTGATACTCTCTGGTTATGATGAATTAGAGTAGATTTGCCTCATGCAACTCTGAGATATCAGAGATATAATAAACTCTGAAAAGAAGTTTTGATAACAGAATTTGGATCAGAATATGAACACTTAATGTGCAGTACTGCAAACAGACTAAGAGCAGAAAAAAATAATAAATCTTATTTGGAAAATGGAGAAAACAAGAAGTAATTAGGACAAATTATTGGAAGAAACATCAATTTCTTGAAGTATCTTAACATAAGTCTAATGTTTTAATGTAAAACTTGTCAATTGTTTTATTGCGAAATTGTAGTTTTTTAGTATGTTGTAACAACTGATGTTTTACTGCAATAAAGATTTCACTGACTGACTAATGTGGTAAGTTAAGGAGATAGTTTCTTTATTGTCAGATAAATTGATAGTTGAGTATATAGTACATACTTTCTGTTAAAAATAGAAAACAGGAAAAGATACTACACTTTCTTAATTACAAATAAAAATTCCTTTTAAATGCCAGGTTGATGATGCTTTCTTTTTTATTTGGTTGTATGAGTACGTTTTTGTAAATGTGATTCTCTGTGTAATGCTGCAGATCTGCCTACCTGCTGAGGCATTGATTAAGGCCCATTGTCTAGCATCCATTTGTACTTCATTTAGAAACTTTGTTGGGTAAGAGCAGCTAAACAAGCAAGCAATAATGCCTGACAGCGTGTGTGTTAATGTGTAATTAACACCTACTTGGGTATTATGAGGCCCGACGCCTGAGGTGACTGGCCTGTACACCCCTAATAGGGCATTGATTACACATTAACACACACCCTGGAGGGCATTATTGTGCTTAGAGAATGGAGACACTGTAAAATTGTTGTGTTTTACTTATATATATATATATATATATATATATATATATATATATATATATATATATATAAAAAACTTTTTTTATTACTATATTTTTTTAGTATATTTTTGATGCAAAATAGTTCCTCTGCCTAATGTTTCAAACTTGCTGTGGTATATGTTAATGGTGTTGGAGGAAGCATTTTACAGCCAAAATGTAACATTTAAAAATAACCAGGTTATTTACTTTATTTTTGGTCCCTTACTCCTAAGTCATTTGGTTGACAGTCACTGGAGATTGAAATTACTAAATAATGACATGCATTTGGACTTCAGACTTTTTTTTTCCCTTCAGAAAATTCATGCTAACTTAAATCCTTTACTTCAGCAGCTTGGTAATTTTATGACTAAGTTTCTAATTTAGAGCCTTTTTTTCCCCAAAGATTTCTTCAGCTGAGAGGTGCAGAGGTTTGTAAACCTTTTTATTGCTGCTGCTGTTGGTAGTTATCTCAAATACTCACCCTCACACACACAAATCTGCTTCGGAAAAAATGTAAGTTAATAAAATGCCTGTTATTCTAGCAACTTTCTAAGTTTATTAGAGCGATATTTAAAATCTGTCCCTATTTTAAGCTCTTTGTTTCCTCATTATTTTTTGCTCTGTCCAGATTTTTTGTGCCGAGAGTTATGTATGCAGAGTTCTTACATGATGCTGCCAGGGATCACTCTCGCTCTTCACTTTCTCTCTCTCTCTCATCCACACACACACACACACACACACACACACACACACACACACACACACACACACACACATTCTCTGTCTCTCTCTGCCTCTTTTCTGCTTTCATGCACCATTCACTCGCACACGCAGATGACAACACAAACACACATATACACAACCATCTACACATGCACTCTTTATATTTCACTCGATCTCACACACACACACACACACACACACACACACACACACACACACACACACACACACACACACACACACACACACACAAACACACATATGCTTTTTATTTTGCAGTCACTAAACAGCAGAAGCACTGCTTAGCGAGAGTAAAATAGTAGTTCAACCGCTCTCTCTCTCACACACACATACACTTTCACACACAAACACATACACACAGGCTATTTTTTTATTTTACTTTTCTACACTCACACACACACACACAAACACACACATATGCTTTTTATTTTGTAGTCACTAAACAGCAGAAGCACTGCTTAGCGAGAGGAAATAGTAGTTCAACCGCTCTCTCTCAGACACTCACACACACATACACTTTCACACACAAACACATACATACAGGTTTTTTTTTTTATTTTACTTTTTTACACTCACTAAACAGTAGAAGAGCTGATAAGTGAGCGTAAAGTAATGGCGGCTGTTCCGTTTTCTCAGTCCGAGCTCCATGGCGGCTTGATATGCTGCCATGAAGCTGCAGACATGTTTTTCACTACGCATTACTTGTACATTAATACCCTGCTGGAGAACGCTCATTCTCCAATCAGGGTACTGATGTACGACAGCCCCTTCTCTAAGGCATCATAAGATAGACATGAATGAAATAACTCCTCTGTAAAAGGTTTGCAAAAAGGGGCGAGTGACAGAAATATAAACATATAGCCTTGGCTTCAGTAGACTGGCATTTACTGAATTAATAGAATAATAACAGTTCATTGTGTAAAGAGGGATATGAAGTAGCTCATGGCACAAAAATTGTGATTGCCTAGACAGTCATATAATTAAACTAGTGCCTAATATTCACTTGGAAAAGTATACTGAAGGGTACCATATGCTTGTGATCCTACCAAGTTTTCAGTTTAGCAATGTATCCATGTTGTGTAGGTTTCAGTTTTCTTTACCTATATGAAATGCCCTATAGCTTATAAAAAAATATTCTGTTCTTTGTCCTGATCAATTCTCCATATATACATTACTATTTTTCAAGCATGGTTTCAGATAACAAATGCTTGTTTGCTTGTTAGTTTTAACAAATATCTTGCAACAGTTTCAGGAATGGAGAAAGGTGTATTTTTTTCTCGTCGATTTTGGGGAAAGCTGATTTATTTTATTTTTATTTTTTTAAGCTCCTCAACTTCAAATTGAGGGGGCAGTAGTTTGGGGGATCTGCCAAAGGTTTCAGATCATCTACCTAAAGTTTTAATGCCAGGTACATTGAAGAAAGTAGACAACTTGATTATAAAGTCTATATAAAAGGGCATAGCAAAATTAATTTAAAATGGGTGGCGAAAGCCAAACACACTCTGGCTAGGCTTATAAATGCCCTAGGGCAGATAGCCTAGTATGAACCTATGAACCTATATATATATATATATATATATATATATATATATATATATATATATATATATATATATATATATATCTATATATAATGATTGCAGTCCCTACTTGATATCTGAATGAATTTTGTTTGAAAACCAGTAAAGCACTTAATGACTGCTGTCCCATAGACAGTAAGTAAATATTATTAAAGGAAAAGGTCGGGGGTAGTTTTTAAATTCTCTTCTTACTTAACTAAATTATTTACAGACTGATGTCTGTAAACTTCAAACTTCTATGGAGAGAATAAAAATATGAAGCAATTACTTAAGGGACACTGTTCCTTCTGTGAGTCTCGACCATAACAGCACTTAAGAGTATGTAGCAACTGTTACACATCTCTGAAAGTGCTGTTAACATCAGGTCTCATCCTATGGAAGTGTTTCACAGATGTTTTGTTTTTTCCTAATTTTGGAGTATAATCATAACACTCCATGCACTACAGGATAATTAGTACTCCACCATTTCCTGTAAGCTTCATACAACTCTATTCTTGATGTTTAAAAATAAACTGCTTTCTCATAATTGTGGTAGTGGAAATATGAAACAGTGCATGATTTATTTATTTTTGACAACATTTACTCTGCTTTTCATACACTAGATTCTACTGTTGACGTTCTGATGTGGTAACTCTTTGCAATATCAATACCAGGTCATCAGAGTGAATTTGCAAGCAAAAAATTGCTATTAAGTACATATTTTCTGTAACTTGTCTTATATGCATCCAGTCAATAATATATCATGCTACACTATGGAGGTAGGTTATCAATATGACCCTATAATTAAAAGGGACTAACAGTAATGAAAGGTGCACAGTGAGAGATGGCAAAAGTAATCTGAAATTACAAAATTACTGTGTAATTAACTAATAACCATCTGTTTAATGAATGTATTATTGCATTTCTATTTGAACATATTTACACTATTAAACTATTTCAGCATTTTGTAGTTATTTTGTTTTCCTTTTTAAATTTGAAAAAGTGAACATATTCTTTTTCACAGGTATTTTGTTCTTGGTAAACAACATTTTACAGTTATGCATAAAACATCCATGGAACAGATTACATATTCACAGTCTGCAGATCTGAGTTTGCTTCCTTCAACCTGTACTTTTGTAATGTCACGCTCATTAAAACAGTTTGCCATGTCTGAAATCTCTTGGCAAACCTAAAAACTAGATCTCGTAACTGCTGGACCTTCCCTAACTAAGAGAAAGAAAGAAAGAATGACTGATTACATGTGCACAGACATAAATACCGTAAGCACATAATCTGAGCTTCTTTATACAGAAAAAACATTACTGTACCTTTACAGCATTACTCAAGCCAGTAATATTCACTACACGTGTAAAGTGGGGAGGTGAGATGACTTACAACTGCATATTCTGTTCAGGTAAATGGTTTGGCACTCAAATGTCTCTGAGGTACAATCTAAGGTCCATTTAAATGTTGTTACCTTAATTAGTAATGCATTTAACCCACTCCACTCAGATAACAGGGTATTTGCATCAGTTTTGCTCTTCAAGTCACAACAGAATAGGCCACTTGGTGGCAGCACACACATTACTATGACATGGTCACTTATCCAATATTCCTCCTATTTATGAATGTGTACATATGCATGTGCACAGAATATAAGCAAATAAGTCTATCTGTAGAAAAGTTTGAGACTCAGAATCCCATCCTGCATAATAAACATATCAGAGCCAACATCCTAGAGTATTTAGTTTAAAATAAGCAAACGGTGTAGGAAAAATAGGAAGTCATTCTTTATAAACTCACAATACTGAGCTCATTTCTCATTTTACAGCTTTGGAGCCACAGGGACGTCTGTCAAACATGCTGCATCAGGGGTCACTGGAAACAACAAAATAATGAGGAAGCATGTGTCACAGAGGTCTATAGAATACATTAGTAATCCTACTTCACATGTGCAGCTCTGCCATATCAGGTGCTTCTACACGTCATAAGTTAGTATTGTAACAACATTTCCAATTACAAAAAAAAAAGAGTCTATAGTGTTCAGGTAAATAAAACAATGTGATCATGAAAAGACACATCTGTAGTATTCTACATTTTCACCTTTCAAGCAAAAACTTAAGATAAAGGTCTCACATGGACATTTGTCAGAAGTAAGGCTTCCCTACACAATTGCAAGTAGAAATTTTAGAGCATCAGTAGCTCACAGGAAAAAAAGTCAAACAGCATAATGCCGAATGCTCTTCTCCACAGGAAATAATTGCTGGTGAGACTTCATATTGTGTGCTGGTAGTGATTCACTTTCTATGGAGATTTTTCCTTCTTTGAAAAAGCACAACCATATGGTATACTGTATATTTATCCATCTATCTATATCTATATCTATCTATCTATATATATATATATATATATATATATATATATATATATATATATATATATATATATATATATATATATATATATATACATATATATATATATATATATATATATATATATATATGTGTGTGTGTGTGTGTGTGTGTGTGTTTTCGGAGGTTTGGGGAGCAAGCCTCCCTGGAAAAAACAAGAAAAAGGGAGTTGTTTTCTCTTTTGGTTTTCTGGAATTTTTTTTTTTTTCATTCTGTTGAAATGTCAACTATCAGAAAGTTGGCATTTCATAGTAGAACCCAAAAATAAATATTTTATAGGTGGTCTGCACTAACACACCACTTAGTAATTATTTTTCTTATAAAAACAAGTATTACTTTTTCTACATCTGTGAATTCCTGAAGACATGACAGTTTTTGAAATATGCTTCTCAAATCTGTATGATTAAAGTACTTCAAGTTTTGGGAAAACATGAACAATTTCTGGCAGATACATTAAGGATGCTTTTTAATTTATTTTTTTCCCTGTTTCACATTGATTTTTAAGAAACATTTTAAAACAAAAGATGAATTAGAGATTTGTGCAGTGATTGTGTATTAACTGCATTCTCTGAACCTATGACCTTTTTCACAACTTACAGGGTTTGTTTTACTTCTTGAGAGAGAAGCGTTTCATCCTGAAGGGTAAAAGCCTGGGAGGCGGCTCAACATATCCCAGTAAATTTAGAATATACACATCAATTCTGTAACTTTTCTCTGTCCTAAGTCTGTCTGCCCCCCACTCAAAAGAGTAATTGATCAATGCCAAATACGCTGTCACAGTTGACATGAAGTAATGAAATGATGACACTATATGTCTAATGTCAAAACTGAGCAAATGGGCAACACAAACAGCACTAGATATATCAACTTAAATGAAGCATAACTTTTATACTTTTTATTACATTTTCAGAGCATTTTCAATATGCTGTTTAGATGACTGCATTGAAAACAAGTACCAGAGCTGTACATGAGTAACTGCAAATGCAATATTATTTTGGACATGTAAAATAAATACATGAATAAATAAATACATGACTATTTTCTTCAACTATAAAAAGTGATACTTTTTTATAACTTTTTCTCCCTTTATGTCTGATGAGTATCAGCCCTCCCATCTCAGGGGACTGTCAGAAAGGGAGCCGTCGGGTGGTTTATGATTTGGTCCTTTAACTCTGATACCCTGGCACTTTATGTGAGTACCTGCATCACAGCAGGGGCATTCTATGTATCCCCCTGGACCATGTGCCCAGACATTCATATATCTATGAGGGCTACCATCACTGGCTTACAGTGCATGACCTCATTCCCCTTGTGGTACAGTCATTGTTGTCTTGCAAGGATCAACCTACACGGTAGCAATATGGATGTCAGGGACCATTATTTCTCTTCCCACATGGTGGACTCTCCTATCCTCTCTTGTTTAGCTGTTCTAGCACCCGAACTGCTAGTTAAACTTTGGTCATCTGGGGCATAGTCAGTGCTTTACTCCTCTACTCCACCGATCTAGGTAAAATAACAACTGTGGAAGTTGTGATATAGTCTGAAGATGTGGTCCCTCTGTATGTTGTAGGCAACAAACTGAATCATTGCAAAGTTAACAGAGCTCTTAAAACTGGCTTTTAATAATCATACTCAACACAGCCATCTCAAGGCCTGGCTGCATGAAGTGAAGCAACACAAGTTGTAATTATCAGGGTTTATGTATAGTATGTGAGAGGCATGCAGTACAACATAAGGTGCACCTTGCCCATATATCACATAGGTGGCAAATTAAACCAGGGCCTATGTTCAGGAAAATGAGAAAGGGACTGGGGAATTAATTTGTGTGTGCAAGACAGTCACAGGCATAGACACACATACATGAAAACACACACACATCCATGTGTGTGTGTGTGTGTGTGTGTGTGTGTGTGTGTGTGTATCTTTGTCTATGCATGTGTATCTGTGCCTAATCTTGTCTTTCTGCACACTGCTATACAAAGCTCTGGGTGGAAGGTAGTACATAGTATGGTTCTCATAGCCTGGCTATTATACAAATATACGAGTGTGAGGCACAGTTCGGAGAATATCTGGATCGTCTTTTCCCCATTGTTCATCTCTGTGTGCAGCTCCATATCAGCAGCTCATCACTGTGGTATACTTAGTGCCCGCCATCATTCAGCTTGTCATTTCATCACACCATTTCTCTTCATTCAGAATCCTATGCCCCACAACCAGACCTCACCAATAACTGAACAGTTTTACTAGCATCTCCCAGCCGTATATATAGTTTTGAACAGTGCTCAAACGGACCTCTTTAGTTCTCATGTAAATCTTACGATAGTCATGTGTATATAAACATTTCTGACCTTGCTTTAAACCCCATCTCTTAACCACAATACTAATAATTTCTGGCCTACTTATTTCCTTCCCTCACCTCCATTTTTGTGAAATTCAAAGCGCTAATCACATGACCTATTATCTATTTGACAAACCCAAAAATACACCTCTTCAAATGCTCGCTCAATTTTTCAACATATACTAATGCATAAGTATATTTTTTATACTGAAATAGTTGCCTTTATTTCATACTAGCAAATGAATGTGTAAGTGTTAATGTACATTACTTCATGTCTGTTTATGTATATTATAGAATGTCTGTTTTAAACTGTTTGTAATATGTAGGAGCTTTTCTCCCAAGACCGCAAATTACAAGTTTTTTTTTTTTTTGACTAAACCCTGTCAGACATACCTAGAAAAAAATAAATAAACAAAATAAATAGTTATCCCTAATAATCCATGCTAGTGGAATTTCAGCCAGCACATACAGTTAATAACTTGAAGCAGGAGAGTGATAGCAGTTGCAGCTTATTGATAGTTTTTACCTGTTTGGCAAATATTATCTTTCTGTGTGCGTGTGTGTGTGTGTGTGTGTGTGTGTGTGTGTGTGTGTGTGTGTGTGTGTCTATATGTCTCTGAGTATGTGTGTGTGTGTGTGTGTGTGTGTGTGTGTGTCTATATGTCTCTGAGTATGTGTGTGTGTGTGTGTGTGTGTGTGTGTGTGTGTGTGTGTGTGTCTATATGTCTCTGAGTATGTGTGTGTGTGTGTGTGTGTGTGTGTGTGTGTGTGTGTCTATATGTCTCTGAGTATGTGTGTGTGTGTGTGTGTGTGTGTGTGTGTGTGTGTATGTATCCATCTGTGTTGCTTGTAAATGGACTGCTAATTCTGAAGCACTTGGACATCTGGTAACTGTGTAGTCAGCATAGGACTACTGGCCAGTTGATAGACTTCAGTAATACATTCTAATGGAATTTCAAATGCCATTATTTGCATAATATTTATTTTTTTATTTATTAGTACTTAAGCATTTCAGGAGTTATGTCACTTGGATTACACAAATTGCACTTATCAAATAATCGGCAAGCAGGCTGACCTGGGAATTTAAAACTTCTAAGTCCTGGTCAATGACCTCTGAGGTCTGTGGCATGAGATTTCATTACCCCAGGCTTCAGTATCAGTTTTAAGGTGTCACAATTTGTGACAACAATGAAGGACTTACAGACTAATGAACCATTTGCCATTTAATATATATCTATATGACCTTATCCAACCGTTTACAATTTCATCTTCATGGATGCTGCTTCACTGGCTGAACCATTAGCAGACACAGCTGTAGCTTAGCTGTTAACTTTGTGATGTGTAGCTTAGCTGTTACTTTGTGATGTTTACTTTTACAATCAGTATACATATGTATGTAGATATATATATATATATCATTGCACGTGCTCAGTACTTTAATTTCATGGAATAAATAAATACTATGCTTAAATTAAACACTGAAAGGTTTAACTTAGTATAACAGCAATGATAACTACTGGATACCGAGTTAAACCCTCTCCTGCTTCATGCTAGGTTGAGATTACTGTATTAAGATGATGTAACCCATAAGAAATGGATTTTGTGCTGTTGTCCTCCACTCCAACTTCTACATCCCAGACAAATCATGTGAAAAAAGCCCATACTGGCAATAACTACTTTGTTTTTTAGCTACTAGCGACCAGAGTCATTACTGATTGATTCTACTTTAGTATAGGGAAGCAGAGAAGATTATACCATACAGAGACATGCCTTTAAAGTCAGATATACATTATTACCCTGCTAACATAGTGAAAACTCTGCATATAGGAGCTGACATAAGAGTCATATGTCTCAACCTCTTAGTGCAAGAAATCTTGACAAAATCCAATAAAATGGGAGGCAATGGCCCAAAAATAGGGACATATTTTAAATATTGCTCTTATAAACTTAGAAAGTTCCCAGAGTAACAGGTTTTGATTTAATATACATTTTCTATGAGCCAAAAATCTGGATGTTCTGAGAGGTCTGATAAGAGTCGTAGTTTTTCCTGTTATGGAAAGAGGAGAGTATAATGCAATGACTACAAGTAACTGCTTAGGAGACAGTAACCTTCAGGGTCATAGTCAGAAGTTTTGAACTTGTATCGCAGGTTAGTGAATATAGCCCCTCTCTTCTACATGCATGACCACCACACTTCTCAAAAAGCCTTTTAAATATGTAACCATAAACAATGATATATCTGCCTTTTTAATTCTAGTATATCTCATTAAAACAAAATTAAGAAGTTATTTTTAGAACAGTGCAAGCTGTGGCATACATAGCACATTTTATTTTATTTTATTTTATTTTTTTATTTTATATTTGTTAACCGGGATAGTCCAACTGCATACATGTCCATTTTCAGTGGAGGCCTGGGGAGAAAAGCACCAAAGAAATGTATATGCAAGACATTCAAACAAAATATTCTAACATGTTTCTAGTATATACAACCAGACAATATAGATGAGCACACATTATTAATTCCTTACATATATAAACAATATTAAAGTATGTTAGATATCTAGAGTCACATCATGCATCTAAATGTGGTATTAATAAGACTGTGCAGTCCTATCAGGAGATTATGTGTTTAAGGCTAGAGTTACTGTAGGAGTGGAGTAGGACTGAAGTTAGTCTGGTGTGGAGCAAGGACATAGCCATTTGTTGCTGAGATGGCTTTTGATAGATTTTTTAAATTTGGATAGAGAAAATCCCAGGGCAATGGATGAAGGCAGGGAGTTACAAATTTTGGATATGTAAGATGAGTAGAGGGAGTCACCGGCATAGTTGTGGGATCTAGTAACTGTTAATAGTAACTTATCTATGGAGCGGAGCTGCCTAGGACAGGAATACTGCTGAATTAGGTTGCTTAAAGCTGGTGTTTTATTTGGGTGGGAGAGCAGCTTATGTGATGATAAGTTGATTGTAGATTAATAAATTTGGCAGTTTAAGCCAGTCCAATTGTTTTAGGTTATGACAGTGATGGGTTCTAAAAGATGAGTTATTAACAAATTTGGCTATTTGATTATAGCAGGTTGCCAGTTTGCTGGTTTCTGTTTTGGATAAATTTGTTAGGATTGGGATGCATAAAGTGATGATGAGAGCAAGTGAGTGCGAGAAATTGTGGTCCTAGCAGTATGGGTCAGGAAGAATTTGTGTTTGTAGAGACTATCTAGCTTTCTGTGAGTGTTTTTAATAGCTAGATTAATGTGGATATCAAACTTTAACTTGTTATCGATGGTGACGCCTAGTAGTTTCGTGTGATATTCGGGTGTGATAAGTGTACCATTTTTAGAGTGAATATTGAAAGTGGCGGTAAGGCTGGTATTTTGTGAGTGGTGAAATAGCAGGATCTTGGTCTTTTTGGGGTTAAGAATGAGACCATTGTCAGTAAGCCAGTTTTCAACTGAGTGGAAATTATCCTGGGTTTTATTGCGTAGTTCTTGCAGGGTTGAGGCACTGCACATTATAGTGGAATCGTCTGCATATTGGATAAGGCTAATGCAATTTGCCACTGAGTGGAGATTGTTTGTTAAAACTGAGAATAGCAAGGGGCCCAGTATTGATCCCCGAGGTACCCCAAAAGTGACTGGTAAACGTGGAGACAAGTTATTGTTCCACTGTACTGCTTGTTGCCTGTCCCTAAGATAGTTGTCAAACCAGGAGATTGATTGGTTGTGTATGCCTAGGTTTCTGAGGTGGCAGATGAGTTTTCATGGCTAACCATATCAAAGGCTTTTGATAGGCCCAAGAAAAGGGCAGAAGTTAAGTTTACCATTGCTCCTGTTATGGTTTATGGTATCTGTGAATGCTAACAGAGCTGTGGTGGTACTATGACCTGGACAGAAACCATATTGAGTTGGAGATATGAGTTCCTGATTTATAAGGTGGGACATTAGTTGATGGTGGATGCATTTTTCTAATATTTTAGCCAGTGGAGATAGAATAGCGATTGGTCGGTAGTTGGATATGTTATAGGAAGTACCCCCTTTGTGAAGAGGTATGATATAGGCAGTTTTCCAAATCAGGGGCACTGTAGCTTCAGTGATTGATCTATTGATTAGAATAGTAACTGGCACAGTTATTTCTGCTGCTGCCAGTTTTAGAAATTCACTGGGGAGGGAATCTGCTGCTAGTGTTGTGGGTTTCAGCTGGGATAGTAGTTTTCTTATGTAGGAGGTTGGGGTGGGTTGCAGTTTAAAAGTGGGCATTTAGTTAGTGGAGGTGGGGACACCTGTTGCAGTGACAGTGAGATGTTGTTGGGCTAGAGCTTGTACGGTTTCAGTAAATAATGTATTGAATGATTTGGCTATTCTGTCTTTTGTTAAACCTGATGTTGGAGTGGGGTAATGGTTTTACCAGGGTGTAGTAACTTGTTTAAACCTGCCCAGAATTTCTTAGGGTTATTCATGTGTTGGTTCTGATGGGTAATGAAGTAGTTTCTCTTGTCTTGGATAACTAGTTTTTTGGTTAGATTCCTAATCTGTTGGCAGGCTTGCTGTGTACTAGGGCCTCCAGGTTGTCCAGGCTCTGTTTCTTTCAGCTATTTTTTTGCCTAGTTTCACTAGATAACCATGGAACTGGTTTTCAGTTTACTACAGTAGTTCTTGCAGGGGAGTGTCTGTTTAATATACCTAAGAAGGTGGAGGTGAAGTGTTCAATAGCTTCATTTAGGGGTAGGTAATAAAGGACAGACCAATTATATAGCTTTAGTTCTTGTCTGAAGTTAGTGGGGTTAAAGTGTTTTTTGTTTCTAATTGTTTGAAGTATAGGACTTTGGGGGTGATGGGAATTGTATTTAAGTAAGAAAGTAGTGTGATGGTCACTCAATGAGTCTGGAAGGGTTCCTGCTAAGTAGGAGCGGGGTATTTTATTTAGTAAGATGCAGTCTAATAGGCTTTCTTTTTTACTGTTTTTGACTATTCTGGTTGGCTGTTTGATTACTCGAGAGAAGGTATGAAGATTGATATGGTTAGTGGGCATTTGAGCAGATCATGTGAGCCAGTCTATATTAAAGTCACCTAATACAATGGTCTCTTGATGCATGGATTGTGATAACCATTGAAGGAATGTCTCCATGATAGGGATGTTATTGCCTGGTGGGATATATCCTGTTGCTTGGTTAAACCCATGCTAGTGCTAATTTCTTTTTATATTAATGGTATCATATGAAGGTAGCAACACAGAATCAGATCTATGACTAAGTGACACTGATGTAATTATTACTGGAGATAGGGTAGCAAGTGAGAGTCATAACATTTATTTATTTATTGATGTATGAACGTATGTATTTATGTATTTATTTCATTTTATTTGATGTTTGTTCATAGGTTCATAGGTGTATACTAGGCTAATGCTCACAGGGTCCTTTTTAATCCTAATCATGCAACCAAAATATATCTAACAAGTTTTGGTATCCTAAGGTTATTTTAGGGGGTGTATGTAAGCTAGGATTTGGGTGGTCAAGAATTTACGGGCTGTCTCTATACATTAGGGACATAAGTACAAGACCAATGGGGAATTTCTGGATGGGAAGCTTCTTCCAGAGAAGGAGTAGCTGCTGAAATACATACCTGTCCCTCCAATATGTCCTGTTTGTGTCGCAGGAAAGGTTCAGGTCCCTACATCAGGTAATTTCGATCCCATTTGTCTTGTGGATATACAGAAGGTCCATCAGAGGGAGTACTGAGGATGTTGTGTAGGCCAGGCATCAGTTGCACCTCAGCAGTCTGTAGGAGACAAAGTACAGGGAAGGGTCTTTGAGGTAATCCACATAGGTCATGCTGTTTACTCTCTGAATTCTTTTCATGAGGAACCTCTGCTGATGTTCCATTGTTGCATGTGCATGGTCAGCTACAGTACAATGGAATGATGATTTCCTTGCTCCTAGATTCCATACATTTGCTTTTAAGTTGCAGAACACATAATGATGTCCTTACTACCATAGACACATGATGGTCAAAGACCAGGTTACTATTTACATCCATCCCCAAATTCCTGACTATAAGGTCTACTTTTCGGAGTACATTATCAATATTGTAGCTTCCAGAAGTAGACAGCTACCCAAAGGATATTGTTATGCATTTCCTGGTGCTGAGTTTAGGAGTTATGTGTCTGTGCCAGACCTTCTTGGAGGGTACTAGTGTTATTTGTCTGTATCTCAGACAAGGTACGAGGGATAAATATTCTACATAACACCTACTTTCTTTTTTTCTCGCTCTCAGTCCTTCTCTCTGTCTAGGTGTTAAAGCCATTAAACCATGAAAACCATTTTACGTTTGTTTTTCCTGGGATTTAGAGGTGTATGTGCATACCTTACAGTTAAATTTCTGTAGATAACAATGCATTTCTGCTATTTTTCTTAAAAGTGTAAGGGGCAATTAGGAAGTCAGCATTTGTTTAGTGTTGTGAACTCTATGTAAGCAGGGTGCATGAGCTACCATGCTCACCTCTGGGAAGAGCAATATTGGATTTTATATTTATTTTATATTTGTTAACTGGAAAAGTCTGACTTGAAACAAAGCCAATTTTCAGCAGAGGCCTGGGGAGAAATGCTCCAGATGCATGTCTTTGACTGTGGGAGGAAACCGGAGCACCCAGAGGAAACCCACATGAACGGAGGGAAAACATGCAGACTCCACACAGAAGGATCCTCAATGGAGAATTGAACCGGAGAATCTCTTGCTGTGAGGTGACAATGCTACTGCTACACCACTGTGCCATCTGGATACTGCTTGACTATCCTAAAAGTTATGCAGTATAATCCTGTGAATCAGCAAAAGGTTCAAAGTGTTTAATCTGCTGTTCCCTTTCTTGAATTTCATGGCATGGTATAATAAACTTTTAGAAAATGGTCAGACTAGAACTCAAAATTGGGTTGGACAAATGAAAGCAACTGCATAAAGCCCTGTTTAAAAAAAAAAAAATCATTCCAAAAAGACATTGCATCCAACTAGAATCTTTGCAGAACAAACTCCTACTATCTTGAAAAATCATTTAGCAGAGAAAAGCTGTCAAACGCAAAAATATTAAAAAAATCAAACAAATAAATAAAAAAATACATGCACTATTAATCCAAATGCATTAGTAAATCTACATAAAATGTAAAATAAGACAGAAACTGAGATTCGGATATAAATTAAATAAATTTCAAAGTAATAAAAGCAAAACCCCCAAATTCAAATATATTACCTGATCAGGAATGATAAGTATCACCCAAAACTATAAAAAAAAACTTCCTGAAGAAAATCAGAAGCATTTCTTTATCTCTACAGGCTCCAAAGGCAAGAAATCATCTGCTAAAGACAAGAACTGGACATATGCAGAATAGAAAAAGGAATATGAACCACTCTAACCTGAGTCAAATCACACACACACATGCACACACATGCACACACACACACACACACACACACACACACACACACACGCACACGCACACGCACACACACACACACACACACACACACACACACACACACACACACACACACACACACACACACACACACACACAGCCTCTGATAGGCATTGCATATTACCTGATCAAGAACAGCAACTGGCATCTAAAATGGAAAAAAGGAATTGTATTAGAAAAAGAAAGCAGAAATTCCACAAAGAGGAAATGGCAGTTTATGCATATCAGTTTGACTTTACCAGATATGGCATAACAGAAAATCATACTACTTTTCCCACATCAGAGAATCCATCTATGATGACTGTCTGCGACATGCAGAAGATTGCATGATTTTTTTTATACCAAAGCTGATATTTATTGACCAAAGTAAATAGGGATGTCTGTAATGCCCCAGGCTTCATAACACAAATGCAACATTGCAAATGTATACTTTTGCAGCTGCTTTACCATGTTCTCCTGCACTTGCTATATAGTGGTACCTGCCATAGCAAAATATACATGCACAGCAACAAATGTAATATACCCATTCCTCTCAAAATCTTCCGATAAAAACAATGTTCTCATTTGTGTTTCTACACTTAGCCATAGGATTTTGAGATGTTGTACTAAGACCTAATCCTTAGAAAATGCCTGTGTACCAACAGCAACATTTCTCATGCCCATCACAGTATGGTAATTCCACATTGCTGTGGTCAGAAAACAGTGAGCAACTGTACCTGGCAGCAACAGTATGTCTTGTCTCCCATCCTGTTCATCACTTTCATGGGCAAGATATCTATGTGAAACCAAGATCTGAGAGTACCCAGTCTGGGTATATGAGGACAGCATAACTTTTGTTTGCAAAAAATATTTTCCTCTGAGCCTCAAGGGATTGGGCTCTTCTCAAAGTTCTGGGATAGTTCTTAGCAAGTAGTCGGGATGAAAATCAACTCCTCTTAACCAGAGGTCATAGCTTTCTCCAAGAAAAGTGGTTTACTCTGTCCACATAAAGGGTGAATAGCTATCAGGTGAATGAAGTATCTTGAAATACCCTCAGGCAAGAACACCTGATAAGTACTTCCAATCTGTCAATGCATCTAAGTAAATGGCAAATAATGAAGGCAGGAAACACTCTTGGCATGTACGTCTTACCAACCAAAACTCAGAAATTTATATTATAAATGATGATCCTTTGTAGAAATCCATGAGACAGTATATGAATTCCCTCCAGAAAGTTAATTATTTTTGTAAAAGTAAATTAAGTACAGCCATTGTACTCAATCAAATACTTTTTCTGCAAGTAAGTGAATCAATAAAAGAGCTACCTCCATTATTTCTACCTCATAAGTTTGAATTATGGTCTTTTCCCTTTGCACCACGTTATTCATGCGGGCTAACCCAAACTCCAGCCCTACTCTTGTCCTTAACTCAAACACTCCGCATAACCTAGGAAAAATCCTTTCCCTGACAGCATCACTAAATAAAACTGTCACAGATATTTCAAATGCATAAGCACACTTGCACAACACTAAATCTGTCATATTTTCTAGCCCTTACTCTAACCCTAACCAACAAACACACACACACACACACACACACACACACACACACACACACACACACACACACACACACACGCATACACGCACACACGCACACTCCCACCCATAATGCTGAAACTTATAGCATATCTAAAGGTTCAACAGTAACGCTTTCTCCCTTACCGTTATTATAAACACATCCCCTATGGTAAAGGGACACTCAATGTTATACTCTTCGTACCCACTAAAAATGGCACTGTCTTTCATAGTGATATAAATTTAGAATAAGTCATTATTTTAAAATATTCAGTCATGTTACTGTGCTAGTTAACATTTGGAAACCACATTTATAAAACACAAAAAAAATCTGTTCAAAATGCTTTTTTGAAATTAAATTGTTGCTTAGTAACACTCTCTTTGCCATTCTTACTACCTAACTGTATCATAAGTAGGAAGTAGCCTAAAGGAGAAGTTCTATATTTGGGCTCAGAAAATATGGTGGGGACCTCACCACAGATCACTAACACAGCTGAGATGACCATAGATAAGCAATAAGTTCAAAATCACTTATCTGTCTTGGCCATAAAATATTGCACAACCGAAGATGTCAGGATCGTATCAGCACACTTCCCTGGCATGTTAAATGAAAAGGCTTGCCACTGGAAGGAATCAATTAGTTGCAAGCAGAAATCCCGTAAGCAGAGATTGCATTGGTATGTTTTTTTTACTGCTTATGCAAGAGTTTGAATAACCTTCCTAAGATACTCATATCACAGGACTTGACTGCCAAATATCTTGAAATGCCTAAAAGCGTAGTTATTAAAGCACAGAGACAGCATTTGCTTAAATATGAAAAAGTACTAATAGCGCATTTGATCAAATGTATAAACAACAGATTGATATATACAAAACTTGCCGCCTGAAACTAAAATACTCAGGAGCTGTACACATTATCAGAATTCAGTTGCCATTTTCAAGTTATTCTGTCACTGTTGCTTTGAACATCTTTGTACTTCTGAGACATCTTTTGACTACAGATGCTTTGGTTCCTTTTTATTTGTTCTTTTCAACAGTAATTTTTAATTTTTTTGTAGCAATGCTATACTTTTATGTTTGTAGTTTGTTCAACATTCACTGAGAAGACTGCTATATGACCCTTTTTAATTGCATCAGCTACTACTTCGGTTGGCATACTTGGAAAATAAGAGCAAGTGAGTCTGTAAATACCAAATCAATACACACACACACACACACACACACACACACACACACACACACACACACACACACACACACACACACACACACACCGCACTCACATACTCCTCACCATACTATATATACCTTTCCTCTATGGATTTTTTAATACTATTGACAACATTCACTAGATATCATCAAACCAGTATAATACCATCTACATAGACTTCTTTAAATGCCCAGTTCATGCAGCTTTACCCATCCATGCCAAAACTCAATTTACATACAGATTACTCTTTGACCATGAGGAATGCCCTGCCCTAAATGGTATAATATAAATTCACTCCACCAATAGAGCTCTCTGCACTGCTGACAAACATCTCTCAGTTCACAAGAAAGAAGGAAATGTTCTTTACTCAAATTTTATTTCAGAATCCTGGAACTCAATATCCCCCTCTAATCAGACTCCTCAACAACAAACATATTTTCCAAGATAAATTAAAGCTGTTCATGCTTGACTCCTGGCTATGTCCCAGGATACATTATTCCAACTATATCTTCATATTTTTCTGTCTTCTAGTCTTCTTAAGATAAAATGCATATAATTATATTTGACCTAATGTACTACCACTTAACTGTACCCGATGCTATGTTGCTGCAAAATATACTTGTTTATTTCATAAATATCTGTTTTATTTATCTCACTTTGTATTTAATGCTACTAATGTTACCTGAGCATTCTGTGTATTGTATAAGTACTAGTGTAAATACTTCTCATGGAACTTTGTATACAATGCTGCTAAATGTCTCCTGAGTATTCTGTGTATTGTATAAGTACTAGTGTAAATACTTCTCATGGAACTTTATATGCAATGCTGCTAATTGTACCTGAGCATTCTGTGTATTGCATAATTACTAGTGTAAATACTTCTCACAGAGCTTTGTATGCGATGCTGCTAATGTTACCTGAGCATTCTGTGTATTGTATAAGTACTAGTGTAAATACTTCTCATGGAACTGTATATGCAATGCTGCTAATTGTACCTGAGCATTCTGTGTATTGTATAATTACTAGTGTAAATACTTCTCACAGAGCTTTGTATGCAATGCTGCTAATGTTACCTGAGCATTCTGTGTATTGTATAAGTACTAGTGTAAATACTTCTCATGGAACTGTATATGCAATGCTGCTAATTGTACCTGAGCATTCTGTGTATTGTATAATTACTAGTGTAAATACTTCTCACAGAGCTTTGTATGCAATGCTGCTAAATGTTACCTGAGTGTTCTGTATGTTGCATATGTACAAGTGTTAATATTTCTTTTGGAGGTTTTCTCCCTGGCCCTCTGCTGAAAAGAGGCTTGTTTACCCAGTTGGACTTTCCCGGTAAATAAATGGAAATTACATAAATAAATAAATGAAAGAAACAGGGTAACAAGAAAACAACCAGTTTAAATATGTGATCAGACATTTCTTGGATCTGCATGACAGGTTAAGAACTGTGATGCTAGTAGTGTGAGAGGATATAGTGAGAGTATCATGGACACAACAGTGACCACATAACAGGAGTGCTCACCTGTGAGAGTTCACAGAGCAGCAGATAATGTATTGGTAATAGCACCTACTGCTAAACACATGTTCTTTGCAAAGGCATTTGAAGTGACACAAGGTACAATCAGGGTTTAATTCTCAACTTTGAAAGTGAAATTGGCTAGGTACAAAATGGTCCACAATGACAAAAAGCCTGATACTTACCTATGAAACTGTGGGTGAATTATTCAATCAGCCAACAGAAAAGAAGGAAACCAGAACAGATTTATCACAGAAATGTTCTGAATCCATGGAGAGAAATTTCCACTGAAATTTCTGCTGTACGATTTTAGGGTAAGTTAAAGTTTCTACAGTATGTACTAAAATTAAAACAGGGCAGATACTGTTAGTGTCTCAGAGACAGGAGGTAAAAGAACTTGTACTCAAAAATAATGACTCATTCAAGTCATTTTGTAAAACCGTTTTAATGCAGCATAACACAGTAGTTCTATCTGGAGAAAAAAGTGCAGTGCAAACAATAACAAAAACGAGAGTTTCAGCATGAAGCAGTTAGGGATAAAGTATACAAAATATGTTTAAAAGTGGAGTTACAGAAGAATCCCATAGTGTGTGTAGTAGTCCAATTGTATTTTCTGCAAAGTCAGATGAGCCTGTAAGATTTTACAGTGACTAAGAAGCTAAATATGAGATCTAATTTTGACTTGTATCCCATTCCCTACTGGGTGAACTTATTGAGAAAAAATAGGTAAGATTTCTGTCCAGCTTTTACTTAAATAAATGATATTGACAAATTGTACTAGCCTCAGATGCTAAGAAAGAATTGACACTTCACACACGTGATGAGCAGTTCCATTGCAAAGTGCTGACTTTCCGTTTTCAAGCAAAATTTGCAACATTCAAACTGCTGATGGATAAAATCCTTAGACCTCCTCATAGATATGCAGTAGCCCATCTGGATGACATTGTAATACTATGTGAGGTTCAAGACAGCCCATAGTTAAGCTGTCTTTCTCTCCGTATCAGGCTGCTATGATGGCTGATGTAAGTAATTGCAGCAGAAGTCCAACATATTCAGGCTATTTAATAAGCGGAGAGCTTGTGATTCCACAGGCCGAAAAAGTAGAAGCAGTATAAACCCTGCCCTCACTAACCACTAAAGAACAAGTGAAAGGATTTTAAGGAGGAGCTAGTCATTTTCAGAAGTTTGTTACTGATTTGACAGTATAGCTTGCCCCCTAACTGACCCAACTAATGGTAGGAGTCTGCTAACAGTGAAGTGGACAAATAGAAAGGGGCAAACTACTAGGCAGCTAAATAATGTACCATGCTTGGAGCCCTTAGACACAGCCCATGAACTGTTGAAAGAATTTCTAGTATGTATTGGTGTCTCATGGTTAGTCATAGATGTAGTGTTGTCGCAGGTTGTAAAGGGCGAGGAACGTACTACCTGGTGTATAGTAGGAAGCTTACTAATGCCAAGAAATGCTACTCATTTATAGAAAGTGTTTCTCATTTGTGTGCCTTCAACACCCTGAAATATTTCCACTTGGGGAAAGTGGTCTGATCAAAGATCATGTTATGCATCAATGGCTATTCTGATACAAGGACACAAAGATATACATATACACATAGGTCTACTTCAAACCAACAAAATTACACTTATTCAAAACTGACATAACTGATCCCAGTTTCATGAAAGTGGATTTCAACGAAAGTAGACCTAAATATATATAGCTATATATATATATATATATATATATATATATATATATATATATATATATATATTGAGCAGCAAAGGCACAAGTCAGAGTGAAAGTGTGAAAGTAGAAGAAAGACTTTTCTGCTATGTTGTAGCACAAACTTGGCCAGCATTTGAAGCATTGAGAGAAAGACAGCAGAAGAGAGGGAAGTCTCAGGTCTCTGGTCTCTTTTATGCATTGTGTTATATAATGTGCACAGTAAAGTGTGAGCCGTACAATATGTACTTTTTGCACCTCTAAGTAATATGATATTTTGAAACTGAACTGCGCTTCATAATATGCATATCACAGGATATTACTGTACTAATGTTATTCTACTACACAATACTTGTATCATTTATGTGGAACACAACACTAGTTAATACTGCTTTATGTTTAATTCACCACGGATTTTTTCTCATTGTGACTTTGTTAAAAATGGAGTCTGTCCTGCTGGGACATCCATTTTAACACAATATAAATAACTGTTTTTTTTTTGTTATGTCATATATGTTGCACAGACCTTGATTCTCGGATGGACTGATATTAGCACTGAAGAAAACATATTTTTAGCTGTGGATATCATATGTGTATGAGTTTGCTGACATATCATGATTATTTTAGAACTGCTCAGACTGTCTCCTAGTTTGTCTTATATTTTGCATCTCACTGACCCCATGTTGATAGATCACACAGCCTTCTGCATCTTCTTATTACCATTTTTGCAAACATTTATGACCTCATCTCCCATTTTCTCATAGTTAGTATTAAAATGTACATTATGGATTGAATAAACAGAGCTGCACAATGCCTTAGAGTTCATAGATATAAACCTTTAGACCTCATATATATATTTACTTTAAGTTACCCCAAAACTCAGTCTGATCCGAGGATCGTTCATACCCATTTTTATTGATCATTCTCTCATCCATATTTTCCTCCCTAACCACATTTTCAGACTCTTTGTAAATGTTTTCAAGATGTGCTGGTTCCACTCCTCCTTTATTTTTGTACTGGGTTGGTGCCAAGCTGAACGTGAAAATTTTTATGTGACTGATTGCGTATTTTTTCTATAGCCTCCTACATGTCTCTGTTTCTGTGCTGCTTTCTCTTTATAACTCATGTAGACATTTTATTCTTATTTTTAAATTGCCATTTTATTTTCTTATACCTTTTGGTATATTTTTTGGAAGAATATTTAAATTGTATATATACCTGTTCTGCTGACCAAATTGTTATTAAGGTATTAAACTCTGAAGGCTTTGTGCATTTTTAAACTGTTTTATTGTGTGGTCTATTTTCCAACATTTGTTAAAGCTTTTTATTTTTATTATATTATTTAGACTTTAGATTTCTTAGATTTTTACGTCTCTTCTAAGGTTTCGCCATTGAATGTAAAATGTCCTCACTTAAGAAGCATTGCATTTGCTATAGATAAAACATATCTGTCCTTGTTTCCTGTACTGACTAATACTTAAGTTACCTTGTACCATTATATAGTAGTGTCATGTAAGAGGTGCTGTTACATTCACATTAGATTGCTTGGTATCCATGTTGGGTAATATAATTTGTAAGGCACTTATTGTCATTTGCAGGCACACTAATGAAGCAGTTCACATTCTGTGAAACTTCTGGGTGCTTCATTAGCCTCTTAATGGCAATTGTGTTTTCAGTTCCTTCTAGTCTGCGCTGGAAATATTGACATTGATTGACATGGTTTTATTCTGTTCCATTTGTTTGATGGCATATGGAGATAAGCCAGAGTTGTATGATTTTTAAGTTTATTTGCCTTTCAACCTGTCTTTTCTCTGCCCTCACTTTTTCTCTACTTCTCTCACTTCCTCTTAAATGCCTTTGAAGAGTCAGTCTCTACAACCCCTCCTGATCATGTACGGATCCACAGCACTATCTATGATCAAGTACTTTAGCTGATCCAGGGAATAAGTGGGTGTTGTAATGTATGGTCAGGGCTCCTTCCTTCTCAAATATGTGGAATATATGACTCCTCCTCATCGACCTGATATGATCTTCTTCACCCATACCATGTACATCTCTTCCTATTCTGATTACCATTGGAAGAATTTAGCTTCTCTTATTACTGCCTATACACATTCCTTCTGGTTTTCCTCTAGTTCCCTTCCAGTAATCTGCCATTTCTTGCCCACAAGGCCTCCAAATTATTTGCAGTATTCAATTTGAGGCCTGACTAGAGCCTTGTATTGTGGAAATATTACTAATTTGCCTCTGATATTTACAATCTTGAGGAAGCACACCCCTGTCCAACTCTACAAGCTAGTTGTTTGATGAGATGGTAGGGCTAAAAGGAAAATCCATTAAGTCACCCTTAATGGGCTGTGAGGCAGCTGACAGTTGACAGGCATGGCGGCATAATACAAATACATACATATGCATCCAAAACTGCAAAGTTTGCTTACAAATGCAGCAGGAAAAGAAACTGGCCTTATCCCCCAACACATACATAATCCTTATTTTAATATTTGCAGTTCAAGACTGTACCTTAGAGAAAGAGTGATTAGTAGGAAAAAAGTCTTCCCCTCTCCTGTGGAGGCTATGGTCATGAAATACAAAGCAATAAACGTTGAACCCATACATATTCCTGTATATATTAAGTAGACATGTACCAGCAGCTATTGTCTCAAGTAAGTAAGTCTGAGAAAATGTAAGCTATGTGGTATCAAGCAATTGGAGAACGTGCTTTTAAATATTGTAATAATGAATATAATGGTAGCCACTGTTTTAGCATAGTCAGACATCCTTCCAGTAGGCTCTACTCATACCTTTCAACTGTACAGATTTTCGCAGAATATCCAGACTTTTGCCTCATATTTTTTGCCTGTTCCTCATAAAATTTGTGGTTTTCTGGAAAATCCTTGAAGATTAAAGTCACTAAATAATACTAAATAATGGCAGACATTTGAGTTTTAAACTTCAAATCCTTCAGAAAATACATAATAATTCAACACTTATTATACCAACAACTTTCTAACTTTATAGGAGCAATATTTAAAATCTATCCTTATTTGTGGGCCTTTGTCCCCCAATTATTTCTGTCTTTGTCCAGATTTCTTGCACTGAGAGGTTGAGAGGTATGGCTCTAGTGAGTATGAGTGTTGCAGTCAAGGTATTTGTTCTGTAGTTTGCTAGGAATGCAATGATATCTATAAACATTTGTTGTATAACAGAATATGTTTTCCTCTTCTTTATTATTTTACATACATATGATCTGAACTGAAAATGTTTGTTTATGACCAGTTAGAAATGTTCAAACTGAATCAATTCAGGAAAAAAAAAAAGAAAAAGTCACAACATAAATACATTGATCTCTGACAATGAGTTAGTGCAGTCATTCAATGACCAGGTTAAAGACCCTGCTGACAAGCAACCTGCATGCAGATAAGAAATATTTTTGTCCTATTTGATCTAACTGGCACAACATAAGCTGCTTCTTTATACTTTTCGATTTTGCATGGTACATACACCTCTGATCATAAATGAGAGCTAGTCTCTGTGTATTTCATATTAATATAAATGTGACAAATTTCAGTTACACTTTTAAAACTTGACACCAGTTTTTTTTCTTATATCCAGCTGGTAACTATTGCAACGGAAGCATCCAGGTAATCTAGTAGCACAAATAAATTAATATGTCCCATTTTTGTTTCTTCATATTCCCAATATCTTCTCATTTGGACACAATGCTAACATTGGCAATGAACAGATCTTTTTATACTTTTATCACAGCTGCTGGGCACAAGCAATGTATTTCTAAAAATATGTTTTCCATTCAATAGACCACTCGCCTATCAAGGTGCATCAAGGTTCATACTTGCTGTTCCCATCTAAAGACTTTGGGTAGAGATCATAATCAAGTTGTACACTATGCAGTGTGGGACTGCATGGGAAATGGTCACATGCAGGCCTGCAGTGATTCATAGTCCCATGTTCTGTCCTCATGCAACAGGGAAAAATGCACATTATAGAACGTATACAAACAACTGCTGAATGATAAGCAAATTAAGGCACAGAGGAAAATGAGGTCTTAAAGACTTGCAAATGTATACGGGTCTATATTAAAAGCCCAAAACGACAAAAGATCAAGTCTATGTACATCAACACATAAAGGTCGATGTACATAAACAGCAAAACATGAAAACAGTGAAATTTGAAATGCCAAACATGTTTCCTGGTCAGCAGCGCGATGGTGGGGATAAGGAAATATATCCTGTTCCCCACTGTAGTGCAGTTCTTGGAGTTGGTATATTTAGGTAGGGGTTGTGGGGGTGCAGGGGGGCTTTCCCCCATGCAAAAGTGTGTTAAATTAATTATTTAGTGTTATGTTTTACTTACCTGTGTGGAGCATTCTGATGACGGAACTCGTTCGGCATTTCGGATTTCGCTGTTTTGGTGTTTCGCTCTTTATGTACATTGACCTTTATGTGTCGATGTACAAAGACTTGATCTTTTGTCATTTCAGTCTTTTACTATAGACCCATGTATACAAGGGCAATGTGGTCATAATTCAAATTTGTAGCTGGAAGAATATATGCACGAGCGTGAATGACACTGTAAAAAAGCAAAGCATGGAAAATATTGAGATACAGACAGCAAAAATATTCAGGATCAAAGCAGCAAAATCTTTTAGTTGTTAGTACCACTAATTCTTATCCATTTGCATGATGAGAAGTCAGATGAAAATAAAAATGGTTCAGTGGATGACATTTCACAGTTTTACAGTACAGGAGATATTGGATGATTATTTCCTTGCAGACCATCATATTGTATATTGTATGGATCTTGGGTGACATTTATCACTAACATGCAGAATCTACAGGAATGTGTGCCCTTCCTAGCTTAGTGGATACTGACATATGAATAGCTCTTATTATCCTAGTTATAATGACCTGAGACATGTTAGGTATATCACAGGCCTCTGCCTCAAGAATACCTAACAAGATCAAGAAATCATGCTTCTATGTGTAGCTGGTTCCTTATGCAACAAAGAAGAGAACCACCCATTTCCCTGAGGTACTGGGTGCCATAGCTTGCACACATTATGCAATACAGATGTCAACTGATCCACAGAGAGAGGTGAACAAGAAAGGCTGCCATTCTGTGAACTGCTAAGCAATGCAATGCACGGGGGATTATTACCATTATGTACGCACTTTGGTTTCAGTAATTCATGTATATAGCATACATGTCAGTTTATTGACTCTTCCTGGAAGGTGAGGTTTCACAGGACCAAATAGTAACTCCACTACGGTTATATGAAATATGAACAGTTACATAGAAAGTATACATATGTATTGAACCCCTCACACATATGTCCTTACTGTGATGTTAAATACTCATTAGAGCCACTGATAATAATGCCTGTATAAAATCCAAACATTATTGCTGAACCTGATTACAACATGATTCATGCAGAAGCAAGAAATGTTGTTTGTTTAACCAGCTCATAACCAACATTCAGTACCACAGTATATCTGGGGCACTGCTGAATCACATGACCACAGATTGTAAGATGTTTATATTATAAGTCTGCTATGCAATATGATCACTAGGAAGCAGACAGGCCAGCACTATAGCACTGAGTTCATTAGAGCCACTTACATGCATACACACACGTGTGTGTATTTATATATCATTAGATATCATTGTTGAAGATGTATAGGGGTGCCATAGTACTGTGGCCAGCCTAGAAGCCATGCTCATGTGAAGAAAAGACACTGTATTTTTAGGTATATTCCGTAAGAAGGGAGAAGACTGGGTTAGATTAATTCCTGCAGTGGCAAGGTTTTGCTGAACAAGGTCATTGTGACAGTATGTTACCTGTTGCACTCCCATGTGTGAAAGTCATGCATCTGTGTAGGCCTGTTGACTTATATAGATAGGACACACACCTTCCTGCTTGCTGGGACAGATTTTATTGTATCTAT
Source organism: Protopterus annectens (assembly GCF_019279795.1). NCBI lineage: Eukaryota > Metazoa > Chordata > Ceratodontiformes > Protopteridae > Protopterus > Protopterus annectens. Next base: position 852,672,416 of record NC_056734.1, read on the forward strand.
GCATGAGACTGTAGGTTGTAGCTGTTATTCTGTTATTTTCACCTCCACGCATAATCATTTACTGATGTAACCCTTTCTCTTTTACTATGAGCTAAATCGGATAGCAATTGTTAAGGATATATATATATATATATATATATATATATATATATATATATATATATATATATGGGTCTACTATGGTTGATTGAAAACTCACTTGACTGAAAATGAAATTACTAGGACCACTTCACTGAAAGCTCACTTGACTGAAAACTCACTTGACTGAAACTCATTTCAGTGAAAGTTATAAATGGCCTTTTCCCCACTGTAGTGCGATCCTGGAGTTAGTATATAAAGTAAGGGGGGTGTGGTGGCTGTGGGGGCAAAGCCCCCCACATATCTTCATTATATATTCTCTTTTAGAAACACTTATTCATTGCACTTGTAAGTATCACTGTGTATAGTTTAAGATGCTTATAATATGTGGGGGGCTGTGCGCCCCACACTCCCTTACTTTATATACTAACTCCAGGATCACACTACACTGGGGAAAAGGCCATTTATAACTTTCAACGAAATGAGTTTCAACGAAATGAGTTTTCAGTGAAGTGAGTAAACCCATATATACACACACACACATATATATATATATATATATATATATATATATATATATATATATATATATATCCATTTCACTAATAGGACTGGTTCACTTATGGCAACCTTCTTCTTCATGTGTTCACCCCTCAGGTCCAGAAGATCACAATTCCCAGTGGGTATCTCACTTACAGTGTGCCTTGCTTAGGCTGTAGTTATGGAAAGTAATGGGGCTGGGAGATAAATGTTGACTTCTCTCCTGAAAGTAGCCAGACCCATTATCCATGTGGCCCAGCTGTAGCTAGAGAAGATAGTGAAGGATGCAGTGACAGAAGCTTGAACAAATACCTGTATATAGCCAGGATGGAATGCTTCCTGGAGAATATTTCAGATTTGCTTATGCAGCAGGCACTGGCCATTGTGCCACCAGAAGAGGAAGTGGACTATGCCACCATCCTCCCTGGCAGTCTTCATGCTACTTGCAACATACCCTATTCCCAGTTTATTGTATCCCATTCCTTACTGTATTCATTCTCTAACTTGTGTGTTGTCTAACCCTCCCATCACTACTTGTCTGCTGTCTGTGTGTCTCTGTTACTCTCATGGCTCCCAATCCCAGTTTGGACACATGTAGTCATCTGTCTGCGCTGCCCTGTGTTTGTCTATTTGTGCATGCACACTCTCATACCCTGTATCCATGCTATATTTTCATATTGTCTTTTCATTCATCCCTTCACACTCTCTCTCTCTAAATAGAAGGTGGTTCTACCCACATGAAAAAAGTTGTTCTGCCTTCCCCCCAGCCGGCAGCCTCATATATACTGTCCTATATGTGTGCTTCTGCTTACTTCCTACCCTATTTTTCTGCTTTTGTATACCTCCCTTTCTTATCTCTTTTATGCATCAACCAGGTGACTTTATATATGGACACCATGCCACAGCAGTTGCCAGTACTGCATAGGAGTATATCACTATTTACTCCCTTATGTGGTCCTTCCATGGGACACAGAACCACATGTGGCATTGTTTCCATATGTACAGCTGCAAGCTACTTTCTTCAGATGTGCAGCACTTTGTCCATTACTATTTTCATCTCTTTTGAAATTCTTGTCTGGTGGTGACTGTGAAAGCATATCTGACTGCTCTGTATTACATAGTCTGTATCACTGTTTACATGCATGGACACAGGGAGTCACATGTAACAATGATATGCAGATTCACTGTGTTCTGTCTTGTATTATACATTCTCAAGTCAGACCACTGGTGTGAGGATAGCTGTGCAAGCTGTGTCAGGACAAGTTAATATCAGCATCTTTGGAGGGTAAAGTGATGATGCTGAGACTCCTTTTGTGGCTGCAGCAATAGCAACAGAGGAACAGACTTTTAATCTGATGTGGGTATACTGACTATAAAGCAGTTTAACAAGTCAGTGAGCTGTAGTTCCAGAGGTACAGGGTTTGATTCTCTCACCCCTCATTTGCCTACTCTGTAAGTGCAAGTCACTTTACCAGTCAGTGCTTGGAATCAACTGGGAATATGGGCTTAGTTCTCAATGGTCCCCTGGACTGCAAGCCTGGTAACAACCTATAAATGTATGTATCACTGCCAGTTCCTAAAGAGCATACGGAGCTATGTTTACATTAGATTTGCAGGGCTATCATCTGGGTACCTTCTGCAGCTGCCAGTGTAGCCACAGAGATGAATGATGTGGTGCATGTCTTCTGCGAAGATGCTATGTGATTCTGTCAATGCTTTTGTGATTCCACAGAGTCCAGGGGCAATGCTCTTCTAGGTTTCATGAGGACTATGATGACTTCCATATCTGCCACTGTAGTGAAGGTAGCAAGTGTCAGGATTACTGCTCTTTCCAGAGTTCTTGTCCATGGTCAGGGAAAGTACATAATGGGTTGGTCATGTTAACAGGCCATCTCAGCGTACTGTGTACATAGTCTGTTACTGCAACTCTAGAGGTATCTCATTTCGTCCAACATCATGGTTTGGTATCAACTAAGAGGCTCGAAGGGCAGGATATCTTGACATTGAAGTGCATAGAGGTCCTGTTCCTGCCTCAGAAATCCAGTGCAGTAACCTCAGATCTTTTTCACTTGATTGCAGCACCTCCCAGTAATCATAGGTCCTGCAGTGCCACAGCAAGCCCATGCAGTAGCACTGGAGGATGGTTACATAGTGACACCATGTCGCAGTTAGCAGGTGAAACATATAATGTATGATGTTTTTGATTTGCAAATGCACAGTGTTATATGGCTGTTCAATAATTCTGAGGATTGGTTATGAGCATTATCAACCAAAGCTCTTATAGATATCATGCATCACCTACAACACAGTAGAAGCATATGGGGATGATTATTTTGACTAAACATGTGTGTGTGTGTGTGTGTGTGTGTGTGTGTGTGTGTGTGTGTGTGTGTGTGTGTGTATGTGTGTGTGTGTGTGTGTGTGTGTGTGTGTGTGTGTGTGTGTGTATGTGTGTGTGTGTGTGTGTGTGTGTGTGCGTGTGTGTGTGTGTGTGTGTGTATGTGTGTGTGCGTGTGTGTGCGTGTGTGCATGTGTGTGCGTGTGTGTGTGTGTGTGTGTGTGTGTATGTGTGTGTGTGTGTGTGTGTGCGTGTGTGTGCGTGTGTGTGTGTGTGTGTGTGTGTGTGTGTGTGTGTGTGTGTGTGTGTGCATGTGTGTAGATTGGAAACAACTCTAAACTGGCCCTAAGTGTAAGTGTATATGCGAGTGAGTGGTAGGGATGAACTACCATGGCAGGGTTAGCCACCCGGCAGTATAAACCCTGACTCGAGATGATTGTCGCTGTTGAAGTGACACCCCAACTCCATGTGCAAAAATGGAAAAAGGGGTTGAGGATATATATATATATGTATATATATATATATATATATATATATATATATATATATATATATATATAGGTCTACTTTGAAATCCTGATGCACAGAATATAGATGTTTAAAATCCTAAGACAAAAATCACGAAACCACAGAAACTCCAATGTCAGATTTTTACTAGGGTAACTACACACTTGGCTAAATGGAAATGAAACTCATGCCAAGGCAAGTAAAACCCACCTAGGTGGGGAGCTACACCCACACCCCCCCAGTGTGCACCCCTCACACCCATTCTGACTATATATACCAACTCTGGAATTGCACTACAGTTGAGAAAACGGCATGTTGTCAAGTGTTTACTTACCCTAGTAAAAATCCGACATTCAAGTTTCCACAGTTTCGTGAATTTCATTTTGGGATTTTGAATGTCGATATTCTGGGCATTGAGATTTTGAAGTAGACCCATATGTGTGTGTGTATGTATATATATATATATATATATATATATATATATATATATATATATATATATATATATATATATATATATATATATATATATATGTATATATATATATATATATATATATATATATATATATATATATATATATATATATATATATGTGTGTGTGTGTGTGTGTGTATGTATATGTCTGCCTATTTCAGTACGTGAATTTGTCAGCTAGGTAGTCTTATGGAATTTCTTTATGCAAGAAGAGACCATCATATAGATGATGTTATGCCAGATGTGAGACTCGTGTATCCTACCAGGGTACTGTGCTGACCCATTAATTATCAAACCCTGTGTGTTCCACACTGCTTGACAGTTGATACAGTAGTAGCCCTTTCTGTTTTTACCCCATTGTCCATGGACACTGGATTGGACTATAATTCCAAAAGTGTGTGGACTAAAGCACCTAGTTTGTCAGGAAGGTGGGCAATGTCACAGAAGCCATGCTTGGCAGAGGTGGTGGTGCTCTCTCTTCTGGTGTTCTAGAAAAAGAGATATAGTAATTTACAAAGAAAAGTAGTATATTGAGAAATGAATTGTGTGTGCTACAGACTGATGCATGTGGTACCACTGTGTCACTTGTTTGTCTCGGGAAGGCCAGAATGGACCCTGTTTGTCTCTCAAAGGTCCTTGCAGCAAGTATGGTGAAAACTACACACACCTTAGTGACCAGCACTACAATATGTTCAGGCATTCCTAATGATCATGTCTGTCGTTGATACTTACCAATCAATGCCCACATTATTATCTGTATCCACTCAGAAGCTGTCATTTGCTGGTTGGTTAGCTAGTGACATGTATTCTATTGTGGTACCATTATTATGTATGCCACCTGCTGCTAGTGGTGCTTACAGCCTCTAAGTGCTGGTTAGTGAACATTGCTGCTGTTTCAATCATCTTTGCTTGTTGAAGCACTGAAAGTCCCAATGTGCTTTTAGATCTTAGAGTTACACGCAACTTGCAGCATGCCTAAAATATCATACCTCTGGCTTAAGCTTTCAGAGGTTCTCATTTCCATCTCATTATGTTTATATGGTGCAACTTCACTAACATGTCATTATATGGTCATTTGCATATACCAGTTCATACATTGTTTTCTTTACTACTCAGCAACACTGTCTGATACTATAAATCATACCATGTGTGTGTGTGTGGTCACTTCCCACATAACAGCATGCTGCATGCTACCTAAGTGAACTCTAAATATGAGCCAGAATCTCAGTCTAGTCCTCTAGCTTTTCACCACATCAACTCAGAGAATATTGATGGGAAATCTAGAGCAGAAGCAAATTCATGTAATTACAAATAAGATTTATCATTATATATTTGGATAAGTGGCACAGCATTAATTGTTACAGCTGTCACAGTCTCATATGTTGCAATGACTGATGAGGAAGCCAGCTGTGCTGGTACATAAATGAAGACAAACCTCTAGTTTAATTTTAAAATTATTTTCTACTTGGCACAGTTTCTGGTATTTTAAGCCACAGCAAAGGAGAACAATATGAAATTGAATGTTCATGTTTAAGGAAGCATTCTGGAAGTGCTGCAAAACCAAAATATTACTTGTGTTAATGTGGCTTATGTTCATAGTGATACAGTTCGGAAACACTGTTTAACCACACTTGACTGCTACTAAAAGAACTGGAAAAAACTAAAAAATATCTAATGTTATACAACTGTCATGCTTTTATTTGCTACATACAAATATAATGACTTTAAACTCATTATGAGTGTTGGCACACTAAAACTTACTTAAGCCATATAAAATAACCAATCTAGATGCTTGCTATCAATTTAAATATAAGGCACAGTTGGTGCTAGTAACAGGTTTGCAGTATCTAACCATGTCATGTGACACTCTGAGCAGTAACTGTTTTAGCTTGTCTTGCTTTGTGACTTTGCCACTGATGGTTTGAATCTTTGCAACTATTTTCATTATTAGACTCTTTAGGACTAAAAGAACCATAATAGTTAACTATAACAATCATCTGTCTTGGATAAACACTCAAATTAAAACTGTAATACACTACACTATGTTGTACTTTTAAATTTGATGTAACGGGAGAGGAGATTTCACAAAAGCTGATGAGGGGGTAGACAGGCGGCAAACAAAGTATGAAAATGGATATGAAACACAGCAAAAGAATGGACTATGGTCAGTTGGAGCACGATGTGGTAATATTGCACAGTGAAAGGAGTATGTGAAAGAGGTGCAAGCAGTGATACTTGACTATAGAACCCCTCAAATGAAAAAGAGATTCGGAAGATAAGATTTATAAAAGTATGGGCCTAGGAAAGAGCCTTGTCACCCTGAATGTAACCAAGAATTTCACCTGTCCAATTGCTGTGTGATACTTGCCATGTCCTATTTGTAGCTATACAGCTATCCATCTTATCAAAAGTACATCAATACCTATTTTTTTCTAATTTATTGATCACTCTTTTGTATATGGCCCTGTCAAATGCCAAAGTTAAATCTATATAAAGTACATCACAGCACAATTTTTCACTCATAGCTGTTATTATGTTGTTATAGAACATCATGTTACAGGTCGTAATAGATCTGTTTTCAACATACGCCTGCTGATGTATGGTTTCAAGTCCCAGCCTATCCAATTCTGATAATAACTTTTCCAGTACTATATTCTCTATTAATTTCCATAACATGAAAGTAGACTTAGGGGTCTATATGACTCTGGGTTTGTCCTACTCGCCTTTCCCTTAAAGAAAGGTTTAATAAGAGCATGTCTCCATTCTTGATGAATCTCCCCATATTTAAACAACCTAGTAAATAACAAATGTTATGGTACTGGAAGTTTTTGCTGAAGTTATCTCATGTCATTATTACTAATTCCATTTCCTTCATGTGCTTTGCTTGGATCTTGTTTGCATAATTCTTTTTCAATATAATCTAATTTGATTTCAGTATCTAAGGTTACCTGGATGTCACTAGGACAACTTATCACTGCCTTTGTGAAGCCAAAATGCTTTAAATAATCTATAATCTGTATAGTCTTTTTTTTTAGAATCTACACACAGTTTATCAGTTTGCATGTCTTTACTCCTGCCATATCTTATATATCTATAAAATGGTTTCCTATTATGCTCAAAAGCTTTATATACAATTTTTTCAAAACGTTCTTGATCTTTTGTCTCACAATGTGCTTAATTTGTTTGTCTAGCTTGTTTATTTCAGTTTTCTATGTTGTCATTCAACCTCTTTCCCACTTCTTATATTTTTTGTCTCGAACCTTAATCAAGAATCTTGTCTTTATGGAAATATGCCCTCCTGATGTTGTGTGCCTAGATCATGCTGTTACACTTTTCTGTTTTGATTTATTTTGCATTCATGTAATTTCTTTTGCAAAACTTTCCACATTCCTTCTGCAGTTTTTCCAATGAACGTATCACTCCAACTAGTTTTTCATAGTGACTGTTTTGCTTCCCTATAATCTGTAATTAACCTTCTGTGCATTGGCTTAGATTAGAGTTTGGCAGAATTATCTAGCAACAAATTAACCTTAATAACTCCATGATCACTGCACATCAACACTGGTAGAACATGACTTGAAGTGACAGTAATTTCTTTAGGAACACAAACAATGTCTAGTATGTTCTGCTCCCTCATAGGTTTTTTTACAACCTGAAGTAATTGTTGTTCCTGAACATATTTTGTGAATAATTTCCTTACTATTGTTGTTGAATCAATATTATTCAAGCCTTTTTCTGGTAAATTTAAGTCCCCAGCAACTGTTATTCTTCCCTCTTAATGTGTCGTGCAAGAAATATATGAATTTCTCTAGGTCATCAGCCCTTGACTTTGGTAGTCTATACACTCCAACAATTGTTATATGTTCCAGGGCTGTCTTTATTGTCACAGGTACACAATCTATACTACTGGTATTGACTGCACATGTAATAATCACAGGTTTCATAATTATCTTTAACCCCTGTTGTAACAATTCCACCTGATTTTTTTTGTTAGAATGTCTGTTACAGTAAAAACACAGTGACAGAACTGGTTACACTCATTGTTCTTTAACCATTTTTCAAAAACATTAACAATGTCAATCTCATGGGAAGGTAAACAATTTTCCAATAAAGAACTTGATTATTAATGTCCCTAGCATTAATAATCATCCAAAATGCATCGAGTGTTGCTATCTGTGAACTGTTACGTTTTTGACCTGGCAAAAATCCTGCCTTGTATTGGTCAAATACTGCCAAATATCTACTGCAAAAATTCTCTTCCCTGATCTTGAAAAGTATATGCCATCCTGTTTGAACATATATGTACCCAAAATTAGGGTAAGATGCTCTACACATTTCCATTTTTTTTAAAACAGGACATTTTTTCATGTAGGTATTTACCCCCAAAAATCTTTTCTTTCACAGTGACATGACTCTCCTTTCTATGTGTGATTTATGAAAAATACATCCATTGAAGGTTATGCATCAGAGCTGGCAACTCGGCACGTAAAAATCTACTGCCAATCATTAGCGGACCAGAGTTCCGCTGTGACGACCCCTAACCGGGAAAAGCCGAAAGACACAACAACAACATCCTAACACCTGTACAAGCTATAATATCTAAGATGGCTGTAAGTTCTCCACTAAGAGTCAGATGATATCATTTGTACCAGCATGAATAAAAACAGATCTGTACCTCCTTACATTAAGGAGTTCTAAGGCCTACCTCAAATCCTCTATTTTTGTGCCTTTAAGCCTAACACTGTTTGATGTTATCTTCACTGCAAATGTAAGCATCACGTCCTCTAGTAATTGAATCTCCAGTTACAAGAATATCTTTTTTGACTAGATCTGAAGAATCTTCAACTTCTAATTCTTTAATATCTGCTCTATCAGTTGTTACGAAGGGATGATCTTCATCACAATTAGTCTTATTAATACCACTGTTTTCATTGCTTATTACAGTTGCAAACACACAATTCTTTCAGCTGGCTTTGTACATCCATAGCTTGAAACATGTTGTCAACGTCTGTCTATCTCCTTTTATCTTACAGTAATGCTCTTCAACCCTTCCACATTCAGTTTTGATTTCTTCATTTTCATCTGCCCCATTCCTCTTTTCCTACCTCCTCTTTTGTAAAAATTATGCCTTTTTTGTTGTCTAAAAGTTTTTGATATAAAAATGTTATCAGTTCCTGTAATTTGTGTGTTACATTAGAAAGCAGTGTCCTTTTTAGCATGTATTCTCTTTGCTTTGCAAACATTTATCAGTTTCTTTTTCTTCCTTGTTATTTTTTGTAAGCTTCTACCTTTCCTTTCAATTTTAACTTCCTTCTGAATCCTCACATTGCTGATTACATGAATCCAGAATTCCAAAGTTGTCAGTGGTATTATGTTGTTTCATAGGGGTCCAGTGATCTTTACTGGCAATAGACACTTCCTTTGCAAAATGTGTTCTGTTTGCTGTTTGCCTAACACTATTTATCTCATCAGTCCAGTTATAAATATATGTAACAACAGTTCTCCAAGCTGTTTCAATTGAATAAGTACAATCGTCATCAGTAAGTCTAGATTTACTACTAATTATGGTAAGCAAATCATCCAACTTTTGACATGAGCAACACAGATCACCAGGGTCATCAGGTTTTACCTTTAAATATACATAGCATTAACTACACTATACAAGATACTGTGCTTTAGAAAATCATTAATGGCATACGCATTAAAGGAATCCATATTCAGCTGCAAATTAATAAAAATTTCTAAAAGAAAAGAATAACCAAATCAGTTACCCCAGAATTTAAAAATAAGTTAAATCAACTCCTAAGAGAAAAGTCACACAAACAATATACAACTTAATATTAAATTAAGTACAGTGATGTTTTTGCTCTGACCATACAAGTTGTGAATTGCACACAAAAGCTGGAATGCCTTTAAATCGTACATAAATACCTGCAGTGCAGTAGCTTCTAGTCACTATCACTTGCAGTTGCACCTGTTTTTAACTGCAAAGATCAATAAATCACAAACCAACACAGGATTGTTTAATAACGCTCTGGATTGTCCTGTCTGTGGTCTGTATGCATTTATAGCTAACTAGGTCCCTTCAGATGGCTAGAGTTCACTTATCTAAAACTGATCCCTTTCTAACAGCTAGCAGAATAAATTAAAGGTAAAACAACCAAATATGAATTAAAGTAAATCTTTTTGTCTATGAGCAATCCCTTCATTCATACAAACAGTGAAAAACAGTGTGTAAAAAATAAAATATAAATTCAAATAATAGCTTCTCTTACCAAGCCACTATACAGTCAATCACAAACCAATACAGGATTGTTTAGATTCTCATGTCATGAAAAATGTAAAGTAAAAGCGGTCAGGAATCTATCCTTCATGTTTTCATATTGCACATGCCTCTAGATTTAAGGAAACTCAGAGCAATGTTAAAATTAACTTACTTATGAATATATTAGTATTATGATCTGATTGCTTTGAAAAAAGGAAAAGCTAAGTCCTCACAGTATTTAATGAAAGAATATAAGTTGGATGAATTTGCTAACCAGTTAATATTATTCCATCAGTAATAAATTAAATGGATTTGTGGATAATATGAGTGAAGGGGAACAGAACATTACTTCCACATTATATGAATGCTGTTATCAAGGCTAGATTGACACACAAAGGGAGCTTGTCTAAGCTATATAAGATAATTATAAAAAAATCACAATAATAATGCTGATGCAAAATTCTGGAACTTTTTTAGATAGTAGTAGATTGAGTGACTCAACAGATAGTAAGAATAATACTTTGTTACTTAAATCAGTGAGTCAAACATCTTCAAGTTTATACTGGAAAGATTTTATGTGGAAAATATATACATAGAATGTTTGTTACTCCCTATAAAATGTCTAAGTTTAGTAAAATACCTTCTTCAGTTTGTTGGATATGTAGTAAAGTTGCAAAAGCTGATTGGCTACACATGCTTATGGATTGTGAAAAATTAAATGTATATTGGGAAAAGACAAGTATGTTTTTAAGGGGCTATGATCTGATAATTGTTCTTTAACCAGATCAGTAATATTAATGAATGTTCTACTTCCTGTATCTGTAAAAGCCAAATAGGAAAAAATGTTTTGGGTTCTCTTGGCAGTTGCTAGAACAGTTATTACAAAAAATTGGAATTCAAACTCAGTTCCTGCAGTCAAAAAATGTTTAAATGTAACATCAATACTATATAAAATTGATAAAGAAGTGATCAGAATCAGATGTATAAATTGTACTAAGACTTTTCTAGCAATTTGTTAAGTTTATGTGAGCAATATTTAAAATGTGTCCCTATTTTGGGGCTCCTCCACATTATTTTTGGCTTTGTCTAGATTTTTTCTGCTAAGGGGTTGAGAGCTATGGTGGAGGGTGAAAATTAAGCATTTCTAACTTTTAACTAATACATATACTAAGGGTGCTGAATATATAGAGTCAGGGCCGGCCTTAGCTGAAATGGCGCCCTAGGCGAAGTAGGACTCCAGCGCCCCTTAAGCCCCACCCACACTATACTCCTGAAACACCCCTATAAGCCACACCCACATGAAGGTCACTCCTCAAGAAAGCCACTCCAGTCATTTCCTTCAATTACTTAAATGCACAGGAAGAAGATACCTTGTAATATAGTTAAACTGCAAGTAAAGGAAAGTGGAATTTTTTTTTTAATAAAACTGCTTTATCTGTTGCTCCTTCACACATTTTACTGTAAAAGTCATGTCCTCAGAAAATACAAGCCCGTGTGCCTTCTTTCAAAAGGATGCTCAAGTTAATCTAAACAGTTTAATTTACTATGGGTAGGCGAGCAAGCCTTACAGCTCAGTGAAAGTAGAATAGCAGCCTCTCTCCTCCCTGTGTACAGTAGCTTAAACTGGAACAGCACATACACAGATAGACTTAGCATAAGCAATAAACTTCTCTGCCCTTGAAACGGCATGAAAACCAACATTCATAGGAAATGCATCTGGCCAGTGGTGGATTAGGTTTACTTTTGGGTCGTTTTCAAAATAGACTCCTTGCACACATTTTAGGGCAATGCATACATTAATTTGTTCTTTTATTCACCTTCCTGATTGTATTAAATTATATTCCTTGTATAATACAGCCCCACTTGTTAGAATGTGTTTTAAAAATTGCAATGTAAAACATTTTAATGAGCAATGAAACAAAGTATAAACCAATGACAAAATTATCCATTTCAGAAAATTTCAACCATAAAAGGCAACCCAGACTTCTGTCATTACAATCCACCAATATCACTCGATACACAGTCTCTACAGAAGTAAAATCATTGGAATAATTCCACATTAAAAGAAATCTGTAACTAATGAAGAGGAATGAAGAGGTTGCTACTGGCAAACAACTTAACACCTCAATGTTTCATCTACAAATTCAGTGTCTGTTGCCCTTACATTAATCTATATTACATAAAAAAAATTGGTAAACTGGGAATATTGCAATAGGAAATGACTAAAACCGACAAGTTCATAGTTACTCGGCAT